>NC_082394.1:7017804-7024178 GCF_031168955.1 Gadus macrocephalus
CAGGCCTCCCCCGTCTTACCACAAAATACTCCAGATATCTCCTCCCTCCTGCTACATGATGGGACTGTAGAGAGAGAGAGAGAGAGAGAGAGAGAGAGAGAGAGAGAGAGAGAGAGAGAGAGAGAGAGAAGACCAGTAGCTACACCACCGGAAGACATTTCTCCCTCCTTAAAACGAGGCAATAAATGTATTTTGTGGACTGCCCTTTTGGATTGTCTGTCTAGGAGGACACATGTGACATGTCTTCATTAATGTTTGATAGAATGAGCAGATTTTTGTTTTTTTACCTCATCCACTCACCTCTCCCCATCTTCCAGTGAATGACACAGTTTTGCCTCTGTCCGCTTCATGCTACAAACCATGTGCGTGCACCACATTGTATTGCAACCCTATTAGAGTGCCCCAGTAGTGGTATGCCTGTTAGTTTGCTCTGTGGTACACCATGAATTAGAATGCAACATACTTCAAGTATTGTCAACTTGCAAATGCGTAAAAAAACAACAACTATGGAATGCAAAAAAATATAAAAAATCAACTACAAAATAAGATGAAGGGGTCTGCCAAATGTGCATGACATTTCAAATCACAGAGAGAGGTCACACTGTTCTACAGCATGTGATAGTACGTTGATGTATGCAAAAGTAACCGTGTATTCTTCACAATTCTGCTCCTGCTCCTCCTCCTCCTCCCCCCCACTCTACCCTGCTTTGTAGAAGACAGAACGCTCTCCCCTAGATAAGATTACCGCCCCGGTGATAAGGGGTTTCTCCTTGTTTTCCAACACATGTCTAAGGGGGTGTAGCCGTTCCACTATCTCGCATAGATCAACCTCAGCCTCATGTCTCTCTCTGCTCTTTGGATACTACTGCCCTATCAGTGGCTCCATCACCCCCCCCCCCCCCCCCACCCCCCCAGTGGTTCTCAAGTGCATCTCCTCAGCAAGGTCACCACTCTTTCAACGCCCTGCACTCAGTAGCCCTCACACCTGCCACACTCACTGTCTGACACATGCTGTCTCCGTCTCTGTCTGACACGTGCTCGCTCACTCTCGCTCTCTCGCTCTCTCGCTCTCTCGCTCTCTCCCTCTGTCTCTTTCAATCATTATCTCTTTCTCTGTCATTGTCTCTAGCACTCTCGCTCTATCTTTCTGTCTCTCTCTCCTTCACTTCACTGTCTTCTCCGGGTGTCTGTAGACCCAGACACCACCTGTCTGGCTTTGCTTGTCCTTCTTGCCTCATCGATCAGCTATATTAGCTCCTGTCCCAGGTCCTTTCCTTTTTTTCCTTTTTTTTCCTTTTGCTGTTATAATAACAGCTCTCCAATATTCAGATTGCAGCATTATCCTATTAACATTTTGGCATTACCATATTCAGATTAGAGCATTACCCTATTAAGATTAGAGCATTACTTTATTCAGATTACAGCATTATCGTGTTAAGAATAGATCCTAACTCTTCATAGATTAAAGCACTAACCTACTCAGAATATATAATTACCCTATTCAGATTAGAGCACAACCCTATTCAGATTAGAGGATTACCTAATCCAGATAAAATCATTACCTAATCCAGATTAGATCATTACCTAATCCAGATTAGATCATTACCTAATCCAGATTAGATCATTACCTAATCCAGATTAGATCATTACCTAATCCAGATTAGAACATCATCCTATGCTTATCAGAGCCCGGAGGGGTTCATGTTCAGTGGATAGACTCCGTGCATGGCTGTCATCAACGACGTAGAGAGCCTTCCCCCCCCCCCCCCCCCTTTATCACCGACCCGAGATGGGGTCGAAAATCATCGCAGTTGACAACTGCGGTCCCGTTCCCCAACTCCGACCCCCCGCCCGACCCCTTGCCCCCGTACTGATGAGCTCAGTCCTCCCCCCACTGGCACGCCCCCCCCCCCTCCCCCCTCCCCCCTCCCGAATCATCACCG
This sequence comes from Gadus macrocephalus, assembly GCF_031168955.1. Lineage (NCBI taxonomy): Eukaryota > Metazoa > Chordata > Actinopteri > Gadiformes > Gadidae > Gadus > Gadus macrocephalus. The sequence goes on from NC_082394.1 coordinate 7,019,748, forward strand.
CTCATCTCAGTGACACACACACACACACACACACACACACACACACACACGCCAGCACGACACCTGCCGCTCACAGTCGGCGACACAAAAGCGCCTCTGTTCTATTTGGGGAACGCCATTGTCCTGTTCTCTGCACACGTTTAGCGCAGCGCCGAGAATAATAGGGTGAACGACACACATTTTAGTTCTGCTATCTATTCTTTTGTACTGCGTTGAGGATCAGTGAGCTTCTTTTATTTCAGCGCTGGTTCATAAGCCACCTGTACAAGAAAGCGTTCATGCCATTGTGTTGGCTGTTTAGGAGTACAGTTCTAATTTTGCTGTGAAGATCCATCCATCTTCTAGGATTCTTTGGACAGTTTCCTTTACATTAGTCGGCCTCAGCTCACAGGCTTTGGTTCACAAAGCAAACAGCTTAAAGGGACATTTATATATACATACATATATATTCTCTTAATTCTCTTTATTTTCCCAGCACGCACCCCAACATTTTTCAGGAGTTGAATGACATAAAAAATAACGAATGGCAGAATCTCTTGAACACATGAATATGAATACTAAGAATGCAATGATCTCTAACCTGCACTTTTATCCACTGTGTTCTCGGCCCCTTGGTGTTAATATGAGGAATGTGAAACACTTAGTGAGTAGATGCCTGCATGCCACAGTGGAATGCCCTCAACCCACAGAGCTTGGCTCCTATACAACACATCCAGTGACTCTCTGACACAATGCAAGTTGACAATGTAAACCTTACTTTTGGTTCTTTTTTTCTTTGAATTTGCACTAGAAGTAGCTAGAGTACCCCCCCCCCCCCCCCTATATTTTACCTGTCTTATCATGTATCCTTGATACCATATGAATTAAGTTGTGTGCCGTTCTGCTGTCTGCCTGCACCTCACTGGTCTCCTCTCCCCATGAACGCTGTCCGCTTCCCCTCCGGCTGGCGTCTGGACCAACAGACGCAGACAGAGCTCAGAAACACGGCATGGATGAGTTTATCTCGGCTAACCCGTGTAGCTTTGACCACGCCGCGCTGTTCGAGATGGTTCAGCGGCTGACCCTGGACCACAGGCTCAACGACACCTTCTGCTGCCTGGTAGGTGACCCGCCCCCAGCCCTCACACCTCCACCCTGTGATGAATGGAGCGCAACCTTTGTACTGCGGGTGACCCAGCCACTCACACCTTCACCACGGGATGAATAAAAGAGCTTAGCCTTAGCACTACTGCTGACACACTCACACCTTCAACTATGTGACGAACAAGGCATTGACTCCATCTGAGTCTCACAGGGATGGGCAACTTTCATGATAAAGAGGGCCACAATTCTTCATCATCACCATGAGAGGGCCATGTGACTGTGCACTTCAACCAGACGTAAACTGAGAGAAGCTACACATTTTTGAATTTGTTGGATATGATTTCCTGTATTCTGGTGCATTTTGGGGATGGCCACTACCTACAAAATCTTCCAGATTCATAACCTATGTATGGTATGTTGATTGAACCAACATACATTAATTTCATGTTTTCCATGCTCAAACAGCCACATGATTGGTTAGTATTTTGATCAGTGCAAAGGGCTCATATACATCATCATTCAATGATGTCACAAAACGGAAAAACAGTGGCCAACGGACTGAGTGAGGATACGGGCCGTATGCGGCCCGCGGGCCGCCATTTGCCCATCCCTGATCTGAGTTTACACTTCTGTGTAGCCGGTAGCTTCGCAAAGATCCAAGATCTTTCTATCAGAGAATGTACACCGGGGGGCAGTATTGCGTTTCCGAAGCCAATTGTACGTGGACGCTAATGCAAGATGAATCTGCTCCATGTAAAATAGGTTGGGAAACGCAATGTACCCATGTGATAAAGATGTTGCAAAATCATTAACATGCACTGCTGAAAAGTGCTTGGTCTATTCACAACCCGTAGAAAATGGTGTTTTGAAATCGATCACCACCCAATTTGTTGGGTGTGATCATTTCATTCTCGTGTCTGGATGTCGACTGACTAATCTGACTGATAGAGCTTAACATCAGTTCTAAGAGTTAGTGTGTGATCATGTATGAAGAAAGTCTTATTATATTCAATCCTACCGGACATGTATGTTTTTTATATTCGCCACGCAGCAGCAAGGGCTGTGATCGGTCAGGTCGTTGTAGGACGGCCTGGCCCGGGATCATGCTGGGGCTCACTGCTCGTCTGCCTCGTCCACAGGGTGGTTCAGCCCAGGCCAGGTGTTTGTGCTGGACGAGTACTGCGCCAGGAACGGGGTCAGGGGGTGTCACAGACACCTGTGGCTACCTCCGCGACCTGCTCAACCGGGCCGACAACGGGGCCATGATCGACCCCACCCTGCTCCACTACAGCTTCGCCTTCTGCGCTTCCCCACGTGCACGGGAACAGGTGCGTCGTCCCCCCCCCCCCCCCCCCGCCCCCCCCCGTGTGAGACACCCATGGTGGGGGGTTTGAATGTGGTAGCTTTATTATTTGGCCCGGGGAGAGACGCTGTGCAATCAAGCGTGGAGTGTGTGTTGTACTCAGGCGTGGTGGTAAGGGGAGGTGTTAGCTAGGTGGGAGGGATATTAGTGGAGGGGATGCATTGTCTCCAGCTTCAAACGTCCCCACATTGTTCGTTGTTTTATTGTTTGATTGAGCATTTTTTTTACGTGTTTCAATTGTGATTTTCTGTCGAGTTATTTTTCAGTTTGCCTTCTAGTTGTTGGTTTCAATACGATCATGTTGTTGCTGGTTTTGTGTGTTTTATTATTTACAACTGTCCCCTTTCTCCATGATTTTTCCTTTTTTCTCTGTTTCTCTTCATCATTTTGTTGCCATAGTCTCATGTTGTCCATCTCATTCACCCCCACCATGCATCCCTTAAAGTCAGAGAGGTCAGCAATAACTGGGGGACCCTGTGGTAGGGTGTGAGGGCCCACAGTCCCCAAACAGAGCTCTCAGGGCCCTGAGCCGGGGACCACCACCTCCTGTGCAAGGCAAGCAAATTCAAGTTTAGATGAGGAGGGACTCCAAAGTCCCACCCCTCCAAGGCCCCAAAAGGTGAGATGGTGTCATTGTGTTGTGTGTGTTATGTGTGATATGCAGGAACAGACAGGAGATATTCTTCTCTCACACATTGCAGGCTTGTCGTTAGTGGAGGTGGAAGAAACGGTCGACAATGTGATGACAGACGCGCACCAGAGGCCCAGGCCGCCCGGCTTCATGTGTTTGGCTCTCTGCGTTTCAGGCCGGATGGGTTGAGCACGGTGAGGTGGATGAGAAGGAGCGCTTTGAGGAGATCAAGGAGCGATTGCGCGTCATACTGGAGAACCAGATCGTACAGTTCAGGTGAATTGAGGCTCTGTGCAATGGGGGCCGGTCCTATCGCTAAAATAGCCTTGTCTTGGCTGTTGTTTTCGTAATGTTGGTCGGAAATGGGTTCTTTTGTCGTTTTACAGATACTGTTTTCCTTTTGGCCGTCCTGAGGGTGCATTGAAGGCCACTCTGTCTTTGCTTGAGAGGGTTTGTACAACATAACTGACAAACACATGCATACGCATATATGTACAAACAACACACACACACACAAACATAATCACACACACACACACACACACACACACACACACACACACACACACACACACACACACACACACACATAAAATCACTTACGCATACGTGTACACACAACAAACACATTTAAACAACACAATGTCGTCCATAACGTGCGGTAGGTCCTGATGAAGGACATCGTGACGCCAGTGCCACAAGAGGAGGTGAAGGGAGTCATCCGCAAATGCTTGGAGCAGGCGGCTCAGATCAACTACCAGCGCATCACAGAATATGCGATCATTGAAGGTAATCAATAAGCAATCGATAATGACTATCGCAAGGATGCCAAAAACATGATTGGGATGAGAATTGTATTTGTGGTGTTGTTTAGCAACATTTTATAACGTTTATTAACGACTGAAATGGCGGTTCCTGCTTTATTTTCTACTGGGTTGTGCGTATTACACACGGTCAATTATCCCAAATCATTTCAGTCGGTCCCCGTTTTTGTATCTCAGTCCAAATAACTCTCTCCTTTGTTTCAGGCCTGCTTTAGCTCTGTGCTGTTTCTGTAGGCCAAGTTTCCTTTTGTGTAGAGTTGTGTGAGTAAAAATGCATTCAAATCCAAAGCCCTGAAATCTCTTGATGTGCTGGTCTCTCATTGTGCGGAGCGAGGCTGGATACAATTCAGACCGTAATTCCCCCCTTCGACGAATGTCCTCTCCCCACTCCCACCGCTAGCTTCCTGTTGATGCAACCCTCCCATGCCCTGCTGTCTCCTGACCTCTGACCTCTGAACGAGCTGACTGCTGCTCGCGGTGAAACAGCAGCCTCTCAGTTGCCTCAGCGATGGTCTCGCCTCGGGAACACT
>NC_082394.1:7024278-7165804 GCF_031168955.1 Gadus macrocephalus
TTGTCGATCCCCTGGAAAGGTAGGCTGCTGCACTGGAGTCAGCTGGTAAAGGAGAGAGAAAGGTTATGTTACCGGGAGAGAAACAATGGGAAACCTCTTGTTTTTTGTTTTGTGTTGTCGCCTTAACCGTGCAATCCAGCTCAACTCAAGTCCCGTCTTTTGTGCATTCTGTCCTCGACTCTGTCGCAGATGTTCGGAGTGTCCTACCTGTCTCTGGTCTTACCTGTCTTTAAATGTCTGAACCTTGTCTTGTATGTTAACCAACATCTTGTTGTCATATTTATTTTCCACAGGTAACCGTTTAAGTGTTTTTATTTATTTTAGTGTCTTGTGACATTTTGTGTGTAACTTACAAAGTCCACTCCATCTGAGCAGAAAAGCTCTTCCGGAGGATTCTCTCAAAGGGTCTGACGGCGATGCCTAACAAGCTCTGCCCTGTAACGCGGTCACCGTTACAGTGCTGCGCCGCTTCACTCTCACCTTCTCCTGTTTATCTGCTCTCTTCTCTTCTCTTTCTTGCTGAAGTTGAGAAAGGTCAAAAGGATCCCAAGGATCCAGGTGAAGCAATGTTCAGCTAATGGCCTAGCCAAAGTGTAGATGAGCACTCACACACACAGAACACACACACACAAACATTGCACACACACGCACACACACACACACTGCACACACACAATAATTACTTAAACGCTTAATTAGAGTACCATATTAAGCGCTATATAAATTTCATTTATTATTATTATTATTATTATTATTATTAATACACACTGCACACACACACATACACACACACACACACACACACACACACACATTGCACACACACACACACACACACACACACACACATTGCACACACACACACACATACACACACACACACACACACACACACACACACACACACACACACACACACACACACACACAAACACACATATACAGTACACACTTATTACCCACATACACACACACACACACTCACTCACACACACACACACATACACACTCACTCACACACACAAAAACACACAGTATATGCACGGCCTGCACACATACAAATCAAAAACATTATTATCAGTCTAATGTTTTTTAAATATATAAAGTATTTAATTGTCACTTGCATGCATAAGGAAATGGCACTTCTTATAACCGATAAGACTACGAACTGCACATTCGTTGGAGCCGTCAAAAAATTATTTTGGTGGAGATTGAATTACTTATTACCATTTTAGACAGAGGCTATTTAAATGCATACATTTACTTTAATTTAAATAAGTTTAGCCTCAAGTGCAAATTTTCATATTGCTGAATTATCCCTATGTCTGTAGGTGGAATAATTGCAAATAGAAGAAAGCAATACAATCTCTACCAAAAAAGTGTTAATTAACTGAATGCTATGCATATACATTCATGTTAGATAAATTAAGTTTTCCTCATTAAAATATCCTTACTTCTCCCTTCATCATCAAAGTCAATGCAAATGTTTTAGATTTCCCCCAAACCCCCTTTTTGCCTGCTTCTTGAAAGTTTAAAATACGTTTGCATACTAATTTCATAATCCCCCATACATGATCATATACTACAAATCCAAGTTGCTGATGCATCACAGAAATGAATAACATTAGATATTGATGAAACGCGTAAATATATAGTCTTGAATTTAAGTAGCCTTAACCAAGAACATCATGACATCTAATATGAATTCCGTTAGTGCTGCACTATTATTAAACAGTGCCAATTTAAGCGAGACACACAGATCCTAATCTAAACCCGTCCCGGACATAAAAAAAGATGAAGCAGTTTTCATTAAAATTGTATTTCCTTTTTATGGCACAGTCTACATGTGATTCGTAATTCACATTTTTTAATCTGTGCGTCAACATATCCTCAGACTCAGACCTCCTTCACATACGCCTCAACATTTCCGTGTGTCTGTGTGTGTCCTTGTTCAGAAAATGGTCTCGCATATAAATCCCAGCAACAACACTGCGAGGGGGGCAAAGCAAGCAACTCCAGAGCATGTGTCGCTTAACATAATGAAAGACATTCTGTAAAAACTTAGTTATAAATACATCATCATCAAAACCTCACACGACCACCACAGAGCCCCAGAGCTCTCTGGTGTACAACGCATCTATTTCCACAGTGTTTGTCTGTTCAGTGTTAAGGCGTCGTCCCCCAACCCCCCCCCATGCCATGCAACAACCTGTCCCTACAGATGCCTCACGTTCAGTCACATCACACCATGCATCCGTCCAATGCCTGTGACATCACCCCCCTCTCTAACCCCCTCCCCCCCTCTCTCTCTACAGTCTAAAAGTGCTTGATTTTCCCTGCAGCATTCATTCTTTCATTAGATTTTTATCTCCCTCACTAAAACCTCATTCCAGTGTTGCCTGATGCTTGAACTTGCTTTCACTGAAAAACGATGCTAGAGTTTAAACGCTACGTCTTGTGTCTGCAAGTCTTTCGATTTTTCATCTTCTTTTTTTTTTTTTTTAATATATATTTTTGTAAACTGCTAAATATTGACATGAGAATGCTGTTTATATATTTAGCAAAGTAACCCCCTCTGGGGCCTCCCCTGTCACGGTCGGCTAACTGCTCTCCCCTTGCCCCGAAAATGCCCCTTTTTACCCCAGAGAACGCGGGTCGCTTGGTGACCCCGGCCAAGAAGCTGGAAGAGACCATCCGGCTGGCGGAGCTGGTGATAGAGGTCCTTCAGCAGAACCAGGAGCACCATGCAGAGGTGGGCGAGAGACACTTCCTCCTCTCTCTCTCTCTCTCTCCTCTCTCTCTCTCTCTCTCTCTCTCTCTCTCTCTCTCTCTCTCTCTCTCTCTCTCTCTCTCTCTCTCTCTCTCTCTCTCTCTCTCTCTCTCTCTCTCTCTCTCTCTCTCTCTCTCTCTCTCTCTCGATTGCCCCACAGTGGCGACTCTGTAGTGAATCTCAGTGGTCTGTAAATGACACTTTTTTGATGCGGACGGTAAACTAAAGTACAACTCTGTCTTAGATTTTGTTTAGCAACGCGCTAATTGGACAGCATGGGGCGACATGCGACGGGGCTTTTAGATTACAAAGAAAATGATGAAGTCTACGCAGCCCGCCCGACTAATTCATAATTCACGACTCACTGGTGCAATGTTATATAAACGGATAGATGCCCTAAAAGAGTGGAAGTATTCCACTGTATTCAAGCCAGTCAAATTATAATTAGAGGCACACGTACAGCCTAATATCTGCTGCCGCATCCCCTTTTTTGCCATTTCTATTATATACCTTATATTAGATATAGATCTATAATAGATCTATTATTATTGTAAAATCAATCTAAAAAAATTGCATTACTTTTTACCATCAACTAAGGTACAATGTTGCACGCCCCTGTAACGCCGCCAGCGCGGACGTGTTGTAGCATGCATAGATATATGGCGCTCAGTAAGACCTAAACCAATGTGACCTCACGCCTGTGTAGACCAAGCGGGTTCATTGTATCTCTCTGAATATGCTTGACAGGCTGCAGTCACAAGTTCTGGAGATCAATCGGTACAGTATTGCTGTTTCTCTCTCTCTCTCTCTCTCTCTCTTCAGCCCCCCCTCCCCCCCCTCACACACACATACACACACACACTCCCATCACTACCCCTTCCCCTCGCCCCCTTACCAACCCCTTACCCCCCCCCCACCCCCTCTGTATCGCATGTGCGCCCCTATGGCTAAGGCAACTCGTAGGAGCCAGGAGAGCACAGTGCACCCCCCCCCCCCCCCCAAACGCAACACCGTGTGGTGTTGTCCGCCGTGACAGGCAGAACGTCAGGACCCCTCCGGGGGTCCGCTCCGACGGCGGCGCTGTAGCTTGCACTAAACATGTCGTGGTCATAGAGCATGTTCCATAAGACTCTCCTCCTCTCTCTCCTCGATATCCTAGCATGCTCAACAGACTCAGACCTCCCAAACCGCTGGTGTGTCCCGTGTGAAACCCCCAGAAAGTCCGAACCCCCACCATGAATGTCTCCACTCCATCTGATGGTCTCGTTCACGGTTGCCAGCATTCTCCTACCCCTCCTCCTCCTCCTCCTCCTCCTCTTCCTCACTGCCCGGCTCCTCTCCTCCATCTCTCTGCTTCCTAGTGGTAGTTTATAACCACGCCCTCTCTTTAGAGTAATGTCTGGAAGGTACTTAATGTCTCGTCTCCCTGTGTCTTCACTGTTCATATGACGTGGGGACTCTCCACACAGGGAAAAGAGGTATGTAGTTAAAACAACAACCCTCCCCCCTCATCCCAACCAGGTAATGCTTTGTGCATGTGCTGCAGATGATGCCAAGGACCCCCCCCACACACACACACACACACACCCCTCCCCCTAACCCTCCCAAACCCCCAGCCCCCCAGCCCTGTCCCCTTGCCTCACGTATGGGTGCAGCTCTTCAGGCCCCGTTGCTTTAAGACTGTTACCTGGTTACGGTTACTGTCAGCCTCGCCGGGCTCAGCACCCGGGGGGGCCCCTATCACATCGCGGGGACATCATGTGATGATGTCCCTCACGCCCCCGCGCGCTCTCTCTCTCTCTGCCTGTCTGCCGCTGCGTCCCCATTCCTCCTTCACCCGGCAGTCTGATAAAATGAGGAGCGATGGAGTCGTTCCCCGCGGCCCTTCCATTCCTGTCACGCGTTCACTCCTCCAACGGGATGGTACGAGCGCTTGCGTTTGCTGCCTGCCGTACTAAAGCATTAGCGTTTGCAAACAAGAAAAAAATCAAAGCATTTAGCCTTATGAGGTAGCGTAGGTAAGCGGACAGTGGACGGACAGGTGAGTTCCCCACACGTCGTTGTGGTCCAGCTGTGCAGGGTGATTACAGGAAACGCTTGAGATCATTAACAAACCGAAACTAAAAAAAAAAAACCGAAGCATGCCGGGTTCCATAATGTGAGGTAAGAAACAACGCGCCTCTTCTCAATTGTCACACTCTTGAGTCTGGCGACGGGCTTCTACGCTTGGCTCCATTAGCCCGAACCAAGACTGCCAGCGGAAGCAGCAAGCCTCGGATGTCATGGGGGAGAATTCCTCGGAGGAGACTCCCGCTCCCCGAGATGAACGACGTGTATTTACGAAAGAGAAAACCACCAAAAAAAACAAACAACACAACTAATTGGGAACGGCAGTGCTGCTACGCACTGCAGTCCTTGGTGCGCCTGGAGAAGGATGCCCGACATGCATGCCTCATGTTAACATCTTAACGGATCTGAAGGGAATGCCGGTTGAATCTGAATGCTGGACGACCCTCGTCTTGAGACCAGGAGCATGCGTGCAAGAGTTCCACCTTGTGCATGAGAATCAACCCTCTCACATGCAGGCGTCAGCCCGGGGGGGGGGGGGATCTCTTCACGATGATGTGTACCATTTTGACTTCATGAAACCGCATGATTCAGACGCACATGAGTAACCTAACAGGAGCACATACGGCGTTTGAGGCACTGATGATGAACGGCCATTAAGCTTAACACGTTCTCACAACGAGGGGCCTACGCAACATTTGTGAACACTTTTTTTTAATGAATCGCTTCTTAATGGTCGCAGAAAAAGCACGCTTTTTTGTGTTCACACTCCCATGTGGTTCCATGTTTACTCCACCCTCCCCCACCCCCTCTACCCCAGCCCCTCGAACGTCGCGGGCGAAACGCTCATCGACCCCCGCTCTCTCTTCTCCTAGGCCTTCGCCTGGTGGACGGACCTCATGGTGGAGCACGCCGAGAACTTCCTGGCCCTCTACGCCGCGGACATGGACGCGGCGCTGGAGATCCAATCCCCCGAGAGCTGGGACAGCTTCCCTCTCTTTCAGCTGCTCAACGACTTCCTGCGGACAGACTGTGAGCAGCCTCCGGCAGTCTTTATGACAGCCCCCCCGTACCCCACCGCTACACTGCATAGCATTTGTTTCTTCATGTCTGCAGAGTGACAAGAAATCTCTTTCTCTCTCTCTTTCTCTCTCTCTCTCTCTCTCTCTCTCTCTCTCTCTCTCTGTCTCTGCCTGCCCGCCTCTCCCTCTCCTGCCTCTAATCCCTTTCTCTCCCTCCCTCTCTCTGTCCTCTGGCCTTCTGTTTCCCACCCTTCTTTCCTCCCCCTACCAAGATCATCTGTGCAATGGAAAGTTCCACAAGCACCTTCAGGATCTGTACGCCCCCCTGGTGGTTAGATATGTGGATCTGATGGAGTCCTCCATCGCACAGTCAATTCACAGGGGCTTTGAGCGCGAGTCATGGGAGCCTGTGAAGTAAGGAGCAGTTGGTTCAAAATAACTCAGCCGTCAAACGGTGGTTGGAGAAGGCGGTATTTTTTTTTCTCGTTTTCTCGTTTCCCCCACACCCTGCTTTTTCCTTCGAGTGGTTACTAGACCGATATGTGTGTGTCTGTGTGTGTGTGTTTTATTTATTTTTATCGTACCATCTGCAAAATACATTGAAAACATGTCCTCCGTAAGGAGTTATTGATGCGACCGGCTCATATGTCGGAGCACTTTCCTCTCCCTCCGTTGCGGACGGGGCGCTGGGTGGACTGGTAATCTCAGTCACCAGAGTGAGAGGATCTCTGTACCTCTCAGGCTATATCTCTCTATCGCTATCTATTTTGTTATTTTTCATTCTTTGATATGGTTTCTTTTTTCTCATGGCGCCAACATGTTTTCTTTAGTACTTTTTTTGTTTGGAAAAGTAAGGAAGAATGTGGTTGGACAACTAGAAAATACTTTTTATTTCCTTATGCTTTATTAACTATTATTATTATGTGCTTTCTTCTTACACTGCTTTTATTACGGTATGTGTGTCTCACAAGTCAAGACCCTATTCCTCCATCTGTCCATCTCTGTCTCTATGTCCCTATGTCTTTATGTCTTTATGTCTCTCCGTCTCTCTGTCTTTCTGTCTCTTTGTCTATTTGTCTTTCTGTCTCTCTGTCTGTCCGTCAGTCCATCTGTCTTTATCATTCACCGTTTTTTGTGTCTGTCCTCTTGACGACCTTCGGTCTTGTCTTGCGTTCTCCTCTTGACTTGATTTAAGATTTGGTTATTTTTTTGATGATGAGTGTGACATGGCTTTCTTGCATTACATTACCACTGTTATGGATTTTTTTTCTTTTCTGTCTTGTCTTTTCTACAGGAGTTTAACAAGTAATCTACCCAATGTCAACCTACCAAATGTCAACCTCCAAATTCCCAAAGTACCAAATCTGCCCGTGCCAGTAGCAGGACTATCAGTTAACCTTCCGCAAATGCCTAGCTTTTCTACCCCGTCATGGATGGCAGCTATATATGACTCTGAGTGTGTATTCCACAAGTTCACCGTAGAATTGCTAGTAGAAAAAACGAAAAGTAGAGATCTTGGTATGAAGACGCTCCCTCTGCGAAAATCAATAAGAATACCAATCAAATAAAATTCACAACAACAAAGAATTGCTCCTAGGATTCATTTAAAATGGATTATACGTAATAAAAAAAAAAAAGAAAAGATGAAAAAGTAAAGCGAATTTGCGATCAACTTGAAATTGCTAATACCGAAATGGATAGTGTTGAATTGATCTTCATGCCAAGAGCTTTATAGTTCTTTAGAGTAGACGGGGGGGTCTGTTCCCTTCTGATGAAAGGCTGCGGTCCTCTCATTGGTCTCAACATGCATGCCGTTGAGCTGAGGTACAGAGGCACCGGCTGTACACACCTATATTCCTCTAAGGCCATTTGGAAGGAATGCGTCAGGATTGACCCTAAAAAAAAAAAAAATCCTTTCAAACATCGTCTTAAAGATGCTCTCTTTTGTACAACGAGTTCCTCTGTAATTCTGAGCGAGAATCCCACTTGCAGTATAATAACACCCGGTTATATCACACTACCCCCCGATCCCAAATCTTTAGTTCCCAGGAAGGGCCAGAAGGGGAATAGGATGCAGGTGGGGGGGGGGGGGGGGGGGGGGGGGCTGAACGGAACTTGAAACCGGTTCTCTAGTTGACCTGGCAGCCCCCTGGAGCTGTGCTCTGGTTGTGTCAGCCTCACCTGCTCGTCTTCCTCCCTCTGTTCCCTCCCGGCCCCTCCCCCCCTCTCTCTCCCACCCCCTGCATCCTTCTGGTCTGACTGAGGGCCTTCTAACCAGGACCCAGAGCCCTGTTAGAGCAGGCCCTGCATGACATGGTGCCCACCCCCCAGGGGGGTCTCCCTGCTGCCCTGGTGGGGGGGGGCATGGATGTTCAGAGATGGCATGTGATGTCGGGGGGCGCGGTGGCTTTCTCTTTTCTTTCGTCTGTTCAAAGACAAAGAGAGCCATTGGGATGTGGATGAAACGTATCTCCTGACATCGCTTGCGCACCCACCCCCCCCCCCCCCCCCCCTAACCCGTAACCAAACAGCGTGATAGACTCTGTCACCCCCCCCAGCAGTGGTGGTCCACCTGCATGTGCCTCCACTGGACATCTCGGTCAATAATCATACTGCTATGGCATGGTTATTGATTTTGTTTGGGTAACCCCCCCCCACCCCAAAACCACCACCACCACCACCACCACCACCACCCCCTCTCTTACCCCCCCCCCCCCCCCCTTCTCACTCCTTCGTTGCCGTTCCCATAGTCACCCATACACTGACTGTAGACAAAAGAAGGAATAAGAAATAAAACCGAAAAAAGCCTGTATTTGGGCTGCACCAGTCAGTCTATGGCCGGCGTCTTAGACAGAATAAAGGTGTGTTGAGGTGTAGAGGACCTGCATCCCTCTCTGCACCCCCCCCCCCCTCCCCCCCTTCTCCCCACTCCCCACCCTGTAGCCCCCCCCCCCCCTCCACCCTTTAGCCCAGCAGAGTGACCTGCTATTCTCTAACTCCTGTGTGTGTGTGTGTGTGTGTGTGTGTGTGTGTGTTTGCATCTGCGTGTGCGCGTGTGTGATTGTGTGTGTGTGCGTGCGGGTATGTGGGTCTATGTGTGTTTGTGTGTGTGTATCTGCGTGTGTTATTGTGTGTGTGTGCGTGCGTGTATGTGTGTCTACGTATGCATGCGTGTCCACCCGTGTGTGACTGTGTGGGTGTGTGTGTGCATATGCGTTGGCTCGTATGTGTGTGTATGTGTGACTGTGACGGTACGTGTGTGCGTACGTGCATGTGTGTGTGTGTGTGTGCAGTAACGGCTCCGGCACGTCCGAGGACCTGTTCTGGAAGCTGGACGCGCTGCAGACCTTTATCAGGGACCTGCACTGGCCCGAGGACGAGTTTGCCAAACACCTGGAGAGCCGCATCCAGCTCATGTCCAGCGACATGATCGAGAACTGCGTCAAACGGTGTGGAGCTGCGTGGTGGTGCCGTGAGCGCGCGTGTGTGTGTGTGTGTGTGTGTGTGTGTGTGTGTGTGTGTGTGTGTGTGTGTGTGTGTGTGTGTGTGTGTGTGTGTGTGTGTGTGTGTGTGTGTGTTAGCATGCGTCTGGGTCTGTGTGTTTGTGTGCTAGGGGTAATTCACACCAAAAGTGTCACGTGAAGAGTAGCATATGGGACACGTCATGCGCGTTGTTAAAGCGGCCGCATTGATCAATGTTGCCGTTCACACTGGCTCGGATGTGTCCTTCACTTTGTCTCTGTTTGTCCTGGCCGCATGTGTGACTCAACTGGAATTTGTTTCCTACAGATTTTCCTACAAAACATACGTATTTAGTTGATGTCAAACTCGGTATGCATCCACCACATATCTAAATGGCTGATCTAACAGTCCTGATTCCTGGTTTTAATGAACGCTAAAGTAATCTCCATCCTCCATCTAAACAAAGGGGTCTCTAAACTCATTGGAAATGGTTGACGAGGAAATGAAAGATTCATTGATAGCTGGGAGTAGGCAGGGAGCAGGGAGGGTTTTAATGAAGTAGACTTGGTGGTGGTCATAGACTTTAATAATGAATACTGACAATATTAAAATGACAGAAGTGATGATGGGATTGGTATGAATTAGACCTTCCACATACGCTAGGCTTTCATAACGCTTTTATTTTGAAATAGGGGTAATTTGTTTCGTGGAAGAAAAGGAATGAAATGGAAGATAACTGACAAAGAGAAAATAACTGACAAAGAGAGCAGGGCCAGATGGCGAATAACCGTTAAATGTTTGAAGACACTTCAGCCTGGAGTAGGACATTGTAACGGCACCTGACACTTTCAACTTTATTTCTGTTGTAAATCACCTGGCAGCACTCGGATGGCGTTTGAATCCAAGCTAACAAAGAGCAGCAGGTCCACAGACTTCCGCATCTCGCCATCAATATGCACCATGTTCAACGTGATGGTGGACGCCAAGGACCAGTCGGCCAAGCTGTGTGCTATGGAGATGGGCCAGGAGGTAACACGCCTGGGTTAATGGGTTTGGGTCACCTGTCAACAGAAATAAAGACCTGAGGGGGAGACATTGCAGCGTTTAAATCCCTTTGAACCGGCTCTCTTGTTTAAATGTCTTTCAGAAACAGTACCACACCCAAATAGATGAACTGATTGAGGAGAGTGTGAAGGACATGATCACGCTTCTGGTGGCAAAGGTACAACAAGGGATTATCGTGATGACATGCCGTGTTTAATCTCCCTGTGAATCAGAATCACAGACAGATACCGGGTTGTTTGTGTTTCTTGTCCTAGTTTGTAGTGATTCTGGAGAGCGTGCTGGCTAAGATCTCCAGATACGACGAAGGCACTCTCTTCTCATCCTTCCTGTCGTTCACGGTGAGCCTCTCTCTCTCTCTGTAGACCCCACTGGCTCAAAGTAATGTCAAATGTTTTCCTTTTGAACACAAAAAACCATGCATGCCTTTGTTCTGATTGCAGGTGAAAGCTGCTTCCAAGTATGTGGACGTACCTGTAAGTAGGAAAAAGCCATAGTGTATAAAGTGGATGCATCTGTATGTAGGATAAAGCCATAATGTACAAAGTATGTGGATGGACCTATAGGAGACAGCCATAGTGTACCAAGTATGTGGATGCACCTCTGATTTCCATTCATTTGATTTTAAATGGTGTTAGACAAATGTCATCATGTTAACATTCAAGTACTGATCCTAAACATGCCATTCAGATTATCTTCCTTGCTTAATGGAAAGGAATATCTTTGTATAATCACTGATTACAATCAGCCCTTTTCCACCTCTGTACCTTGAACGTGCTCTGATATAAACACAAAGACGGGAGTCTGGCAGTAATGGGAACACATCAGCAGACAACAGCCAAGCGTCGCTGTGTCAATTAGCCGTCCCTGGCCATTACCTGCACTTTAGCATATGCTTTATTTTGAATGCACATCAGACAGCAGTTGCAACGACAGCTTGCCTCACCCACCCCACAATCCCATGAACAACACAACACATGGCTTTAGGTTAATAGCGGCAAAACATATAGATTCCAAGCAGCCTCTACAAAAGGGCTGGGTTTTGAATTCAAAATCATATCAGGTATATGAAACACACACACACACACACACACACGTGCGCACGCACACCTGCACACACACACACATACACATACACATGCACACACACACACACAGGGTTCTCTCGTCGTGTTCAGCCACCCCCATGAATGCTGTTTGTCCGTCTCTTCCACAGAAACCGGGGATGGATGTGGCGGACGGCTACGTGACCTTTGTGCGCCACTCTCAGGACATACTGCGTGATAAGGTCAATGAGGAGGTGTATATAGAAAGGTTATTTGATGTAAGTAAGATGCCGTCCCCTCCTCATCACAAGGGAGGGTCTTTCCACAATGTGGTCAAAACAACAGGGCAGGAAGGGATAAGTTTCCATTTTATACCCCCCCAAAAAAACGAGGAGATGCACCTCGGCCAAGCGGGAGAGAACTGATTGTGGTTCTTCACCGACTGTGGCACCTTCTCTCTCTCTCTTTGCCTCTCTCTCTCTACTGTGAACCTCAGCTGCTGCCCCCCCTGTATTCTGGTGTGCATCACCACAGTGCTTTTGGACCTTTGTGTATGAAATCACGACCGCTGTACAATCAAAGAGTCCATAAAAGTGCCCCCTACAAAAGGATTATCTCTAGCAGTGCTCTCCGAGTAGAACCAAAATGATTTGCGCAACAATTTGTCTTGCTAAACTGGCATCCCGACATCTCTCGGGCTGCCAAGTTGGCACATTAAAGGGGGAACACACATCAGAAGCCTATCGCACGCGCCACTTTCTGATCGGAGCAATGGTGCTGAGTGATGTCATCACAGCATGTGGCAGCCAATCAGAAACGGCGGTTACGATGCGCCCCGCGTTTGAACAGAGTCCCTGGTTGCTCGGTTACCCGGGAGGACATGAAAGTGAGTGATGTCAGTAACTTTAGGGCCTCACTGGAGACACACTTTGTGTATCAAGCGTTTATGCTTTCTTTACATTATCATGCACAACCTGTTCTAACAGTCGGTTATACAGTTGGTACACACGCACACAGACACACACACACACACACAGAATACCCTATGATGCTAATCTGGCCAGTAGAGACAGCTGTACACAGTTATATCGCTAGGGTACGAGAGCACTGCCTTATAAAGCCATAATCCTCATGTGATACATTGTACACTGTAACCTGTCTCCATACGTGACTTGAAGTATGTGTTCTACTGTGCTGTGCGTGCTTCATGACATTCAAGGCGAATGGCATGAACACACACAGTCGAGTGGTGTGTGTGTGTATGTGCGTGTTTGTGTGTCTGAAAGAGGGTTGAATGCTGTGTGACATTGGTGTTTGTCTTTTACACTTAATACGTGATGTGTGTTAGTGTATGTGTGTGTGTGTGCGTGTTTGTGTGAGTGTGTGCGTTTAAGGCTCCTGGGTCTACCAGTTTGAGTGGACTGTGTGGTGTTGATGGGGTGTGTTCCTGGAGGAGTGGTGATCTTTGTGTTTTGTTGTGGTGTCCTGTGGGACACACTGGGATGTGGTTGTTTCTTTTGAATGGCTGTTCCACAAAGACACACAAAGTTTGGTCTTCTTGTGTCATCGATGCTACCCCTGTGGTGAACCCCCTTGTATTTCTGTATTAGTTATTATATTGTTATTATCACTGCACAAACCGATATCAAAGGTGGTTATTATTAATCGTAAAGGGTCATTCTGTAAAGCTGTGTATATGTTTGACCCTAGTTTTTTGTCGTGGTGATTGTGTTTTCCCCCCAATGCATCTTCAGCCATCGTTTTTGCATGCCTTCAAACCAACTCAATGTTTGCATTGGTTTCCTCCGTATCTCTTTGCCTTTTTATCTCACCCCTTTCTCACCCTCTAATCAACACCATCCTGCTGCCTCCTCCTCCTCTCTTTTTATCCAAAAATGAAAAAAAAAAAAAAAAAGTGGCACTTATCTCAAAATGTTGCGTTGTTTTATCACATTATGTTGACTGGCATGGTTTTTTTTAAGAGTCAAATAATCTTCCTGTGTACATCTTCTAGCATGACCCTCTTCTCTTCAGAGCTGTTCCTCATGCGCACATACGACACATACGCACCCTTCTGCACGCGCTCAGCCAGATCTGCATGCACTGTGAGCTGGACAGGCATCTGCATAACCTCAAGCCTTCTGGCTAATTAAAACATAGAATAATATCCAGAAATAAAAGCGATGACCTTGTCAAACTAAAAACAAGAGGCTGTAGTAGTAGTCTCTATCTCTCTCTTTTTTCCTCTCTCTTTCTCTCTTTGCATCCCTGCCTACTCACACGTCTGACGTTGAAATGAGCGTGACTTTTCTCTAAAGTCGACGAGTGTTGACATGACTTGGGTGTGCTGTTGTCTCATAACTTCTAATGGGAACGCTCTCCCTCTCTCTGGATCAAATCTCTTCCGAGGGAATGAACGCTATGACAGAACAGCATGCCAGCCTGCTACCCATTTTCCTTGCTCATGAATTTCTTTTGCCAACAAACTCCAATCGACGTTCTCTATTGGCATGTAGAGATTAAAAGTAGAAATGCTAACACACCTCACCTTTAATTTCAAATCTGTGGGGAACATATGTTTTTAATTTGCCTGTTTTGCCATTTCTAAGAACCTAGCTTCTACAAATATGTTAAAGATAACAATCTAAGAAAAAAATATTACTAATTGAATTTGGACTTACGTGCATATCCGCCATCTATCTTAAATTTGGGCACATGAATAATATTTTGACTTTTTTTTCCCCCTTCTAAGAATGTAATAGTTTGTTTGCAATTATCAACCAATGTTGTTCTGCAAGGGTGTGTGTGTGTTTGTGTATGCATGTGTGCCTGCATAATTTGGGAATGGCATTGATTTTATTGAAGAACTTAACCTCAACCGCACTACCGTCTCTCCACTTAAGTTTGCTGGACTGCTTTAGAAATGCATTGAAATAGTAAGGAACTAGTGAAAGGAGAAGACCCTTAATTGATGAACCCACTCTCCACTCTGCCAGTTTGTCAGTGTCAGCCATATTAAAACATCGGAGATGATGGCTCTTTTGTCCCATATTGATCGCTGTCATGTTCAGTCCTAGTAGAGGCACGAGTGGATGACTTATATCCTCTGGTGTGTTCTGTTTGGTTGGACTAAGGAATGACTTGCTGATTGATTATTTGCTTGTTATTGCGTCGCCCTAGGGCTGCATGTTTGCAAACCGTAAGATTATAGGAAACATAACAAAGGAAGCCATTATTTCTCGTCAAGGTAGACACCATCCAACGTTGCATAGTCAAGCAACCACTAGCTGAAGATGCATCATTTAAGCCCTGAAGCCCAGTAACCATATTGAATGATCTAATATCTATTTATCCGATAACACGCGGTCATTGCATGGCTAAAGCGGCAGTCTTATGGTGACCGGCTGGGTTGAATGCAGGCCTGTTTCACGTGTGATGTTGAGGCTAGCCAAGCGGTGTTTAGGTTAGTGTGCAGGGCTGCCGATAGCGGGTATGTGCGTCCTGAGTGTGTGTGTGTGTTTTGCTGGAGAGCGCTGTGTTTGTGTGTGTTGCAGCAATGGTTCACGGCCACAATGAACCTGCTGGGCACCTGGCTCACCGAGCGCATGGAGCAACAGCTCCACGTCTACCAGCTTAAGATCCTCATCCGGATCGCTAAGGTGACGCAATGATATTAGTTCATCGTAAGGTACACTGTCGGTATATTATTAGGACATTATAAGGTACATTATATATATTGGTTCATAATAAGGTACACTATTCATATTAGTTCATAATAAGATACACTATAATTTATAACTACATTATTAGTTCATAATAAGGTACACTATAAGAACATTATGAGTTCATAATAAGGTACACTGTCAGTACATTATTAGTGCATATTAAGGTACATTATTCATATGAATTCATCATAAGGTACATTATCAGTACATCATTTGTTCAAAATAAGGTATATTATTGATAATTTTTTTGTTTTTAATAAGGTACATGATCCATATATTATATTATTAGTTAATAATTAGGTAATTAATCATTCATTATTAGTTCATAATAAGGGATTGTATAAATAGATAGTAGAGTATATTATAACCAGTCGGCCATATTTTTGACATCCTGAGATAAAAGTGAAATGAAAGTGAATAAAAGTCTGTTTTGCATAAATTGGATAATACAATGTTTATTATTACTCTTAAAAGTAGACTTTGATCAAATGTTAATGAATCAAGAAGAATGTATCAGGATCAGTAAACATTTTAAAGTAGTTTGTTGTATGTTTTAAAACGGTTGGTCCCTCTCATAAATATTCACGTGGCCGCTTTGATTGACACACAGAGCAACCATGAAAAACAAATCTCATTGATATTCATGAGCTCATAACATCAACACATCACAGCACCCTCGTGTAATGAGGGTTGATTTGTATGTCAGATCGTTTAGAGACAATTTAAATTGACTCACCCCTTTAAAGCACAGAGCACTTATTAAAAAATAAATAGATATAATGTTGTGTCAACAAAGCCACTTCCTCTCTCCGCCTCTGTAGAAAAAGTACAGAGACTTCCGCCTGCAGGGGGTGCTAGACTCCACCCTGAACAGCAAGATGTACGACACGGTGCGCAACAGACTGACCTTGGAGGAGGCTACGGCCTCTGTGCGGGAGGGAGGCATGCAGGGCATCTCCATGAGGGACAGCGACGAGGAGGATGAAGACGACGACTAGAGAGACAAAGAGAGAGAGAAAGAAACCAAGAAACCAAGAAAGAATGAGAGAAAGAGAGAAATAAAGATATAGACAGAGAGATAGAGAATAAGAGAGCGAAAGAGAGTACCTGCTCTGACACCCTGACCCTCCCAGCCCATTAAACACACCCCTTACCCACCCCAACCTCCACTACCACGTCCTCCTCTACCGCCCACCCTAACACCCCCACACTTTTGACTTTAGCCTGGTAACCGACGCATGTACCAACTGTTACTCAGATAGCCACTCTAGGATCCCTTTGTCAGCTCGAAAAATGCCTACGAAAGGAATTATAAACTATAAAATACGATAAAAATAGTTACTTATACTGAGGAAAATATAAATAAAAATGTTTAAAAAAAAGACCATGATCGACAGTTTAGCTGTGTCATGATAAAGATAGCGAAACCCATCTTTGATTTCTTAATTCATTTCTGTGTTACTAAGCAATATGGAGTACCATTTGTTTGACGATGTTGAGTGAGATTAATAGGTGTGTCCCTGTCCAACGCAATCGTATATGGCGCTTCTTTGTCGTACTCTACATTCATTAATGGTAGCCTACATTGTCGTGACGAGTGTGTGGACCCTCTTATATGTCGTCTGTTTTTAAGTGAATGCCAACTTGCTACGAACTGCAAACAAACCCGTCTGTGTTTAAGTTTTATGGCTATTAATCGGGGTGTAAAAAAAAACGTTATTTTCGGTTGTTTTCTTCGGTTTGGGTTCTCGTCGTCCACTCCACTGTTATCAACATCGACAGTAAAGACGTGCGTATCCCGCTCCTCGTCGACGCTGTGTGTGACGTCACCTCACAGGAGTAGGACTACCTGGCCTCACCTGAGTGGCTATATATTCTAGAGATGCAATATTCTCAATGCTCTGTTTTGATAACTCGGGAGATTCTATTTTTCTTTGCTTTTTTTCAAACATCAAAATGGCCTCTTGAAACGAGGCTCTATTTTAAATTGAGTTGCACTTTTACGAGATGAAAAAAAAAAATGGTTACCTGTGGCTGAAATGGTTACCTTTTTTATTTAAAAGAATAATTAAGAAAAAAAATGGAGCTGGGTTCGTCTTTGTTCTGTAAACTGTGTAGAATGAGATGTCTGGCATTTTGTTTGGGTCACACTGTTGTTCTGTATATATCTCTAATGCTGTACATTGCATTCTGAGCCATCGCTGCATGCCCGTGGTCTGCCCCACCCACCCTCTCCAAACCGCTTTCTGTTTTCTGTGTCAATTCGCTGGTGGATTCATTCTTGCTTTTTGCCTTATGAAAGCCAACAGTTGTAATATGCAAGAGCTGTTGCCTCTAAATAAAATTACTGTACGTGTCCCATTTGTACATGTCCCTAATGTGTCCTATATAGATATGCTAGCATATAAATCCAGAGGGAAACCATTGACCACTGGAACAGCCTCAACAATGAATGTCCAATGGGATTGTATTTAGGCTTCACCAAATATAACTCAATCTGCAATCGTTTTATATCAGGATACAGCACATCAAAACCCACCATACTTTATTTAATGTATAACAATACACTTTCCGTATTAAATAACACCATGACACTATTATACGGTATATCACAGTATCATAGCATTACAACACTATGATACCATCATATAATGGACAAAACCATTTGTTGTTCATTTTTTTGACTTACAAAATACACCAACTGCCAACCTGACTAAAATACGGTAGTAACTTTTTTTATATTGGGAATATCCGGACCTTTTAAATAATACCAGTATGAACCTTAGAAGGAAAGACACGTTTCAGAATAGTGAATTTAGCTCTGGGTTGAGTCTTACTCTTTTTTTACTCAAATGTCTTTCCATTTCTAGGGCCAATTTGCTGACCAATTTTTATATGAAAATATAGGATTCTATGACAATGAAGAATATATTTAAACGTTTAAGTTTGTTCTTTTTTAATATATGTGCGCATGGCTTACAAAACAAGTCTATACATACTGTTAAGTAGCATAGGAATATCAAACGGTGAGAAATCTTGTAAAACAAGAAAAGTGAAAGAAAAAAGCTAAAACGGCAAAAACCAGACAAACAAAAAAAGGAACAATTGTCACAGAGAACAGTTCATTATTGAGCTAAATAATCTGAAATCTGGACGCATCTCCAAATGTTGGAGAGATTTCACTTGAGTTGGCAACCTCCTCTTTGGTAGAGAAGTGGGTTTAAGCAGATAACTGAACGTAGAAAATACACTCTAGAGAGTGTATATATTTATAGATATAGATATAGATATATCAATCAATGAAGGAAAATAGCTTTTGATGGTTGGAGTTATTGTTGTTTTTTTTCATAATAAAGAGTCCGCACACACAGACGATATATAAGCCTGGATGAAACAAAATTGTAAAGTTTATATATAAAACATTGATGTACAGCGATCGATGGTGGCTTGTTAAGTAGACAGAAACCTGCCTAAATTGCCTGGAGGAATCTGAGCTGTATGAAGCCGAATCGATTTTCCCTCCACTCTTAATTGAGAAAAATGTCAAAGATGAAATAAAACAAAAAATCTGGTTAGGATTTGAAACCATTTCTTTGGATACAAATAATGCATTGCTAAGTAATTGGGTAAATAAGAACAGAAGTGGTGACCACAACCGAATCACATTGACTACAATTGAATCACAATGGCTGTGTTTCGACGAGGCTGTAAAAAAAATAAAGATGAAGGCCTTCAAGGCTATTCATTATTACTTTGTGTCTTCAAAATAAATAATAGCAATAATAATAATAGTGGGTGAAAGGTCTGTAAGTATAGATACATGGGACATCAAAGACAATTAACGTCATAGCATATATTACAAAGAATATATTGAGTATAAATCATAGCATGAATGAATAAAAGCTCACATTAGATGTTAAAGGACCAGAAAAGCGAAATAAAAACGATTACAAGACTGCAGTGATGAGTGAAGTAGAAAAGCCTAAAGTAGTTTATTGACGGTTGTGGCTGTAAACCACTTGGTGCGTGGTAGAAATCTATATAAAGGGATGACGGTTTAACGAAGCTTCTGTGGTTAAGTGTGTGGAAAACGTGTCCGATATCACTTAACTTAAGCCATCCAGCTGGTTAGAAAAACCAAAAACAATTAATTGGAGTCCAAACAATGTACACGTAGAGCGTAGCCTATGGGGTTAGTCGTGTGGACTGTGACTCGATTGGATTCAGGCAGTAACACTGATAGTGTAGTGCAAACTAGACAGAGCTGCTTTTCCCTCACTTCAACTTAAAAACAACAACAGGTGCACTCAGCAGGATAACATCAAAGACGAAAAAGAAAAAGAAAAAGGAGAGAAATGACAAAAAATAAATATCCCAAAACTTTTTTTTTTTTCCCTCAATGTAAAAAAGTAATAAGGTTATTCAGTCTGGCGAAAAAGGCCTGACAAAAGTTTTTTGTCCCCCCTCCTGAAGTCCGACGACAGTTTGTTTTTCCGTTGTTTTCTTCATAAATCGAGTACCTCTCCTGCAGCCCATCTGTGTGGTGAGGCCTCCTCAGACCAGAGACTCCATGCTCTTGGCCGGGTCCGATACGTCCACCAGCGCCATGTCTTCGGTGGGTTCCATGTACATGATACTGGTGGGCTCCCACTCCCTGGAGCCCACCAGGCTCAGCATGGCCTTGTACAGGTACTGGTACTGCTCCTGTAATGCACAGGAGAACACAGTCGCTAATAATCAAAAGGTTGCAAAGTTCAGAGTTTTGTGATCATTTATTTAATTTGGCATTGATTTTAGCTTCATGTTTCACTGTTGGAAAAAAATCGAAGTTTTCTCCTTGTGATTTCCACATTTCTAAAATCATATATTTTTTAGAAATAGACGGTGGAACTAGTAGTCCTCACCCTTCCTTAATGTGTCCCCCTTAATAAACATGAACCATGGACTGAGTATCTAGCCCTTCTTAAACATATAATAATAATAATAATAATAATACATTTAATTTAGAGGCGCCTTTCAAGACACCCAAGGTCACCTTACAGAGCATATATTCATCATTCAAAACTATGTAAAACAGACTAGGAATAAAAGGAAAACAGAGGTTAAACATGAATAATAATAATAATTAATAACACTCAAAGACGCCTAAAGTGAAGGGGGGACCTCACTAACTAATATACTAATATACTAATATACCCCATAACCATTCCTGAATGTGTACCCCTTAGTAAACATAACCATGGACTGAATGTGTACCCCTTAGTAAACATGAACCATTGACCATTTATGTTTACTAAACCCCCCAGGGTTTAGTAAACATAAACCCTGGGGGGGGGGGGGGGGGGGTACTCACGATGTCGGTGAACACCCCGGGTCTCATGAGGTTGATCATCTTGGCCACCTGGTAGACGTCCACAGCGCCCTCGCTCTCCAGCTGCTGAGAGAGGGTGATCAGGGCGCACATAGTCCCGGCATTCACCGCGCCGTACCTGAAGGGGGGGGGATCCAATTCAGTAATGCACATCCTAGAAGGTCAGCTCTCGTCCTGACGCAGCCAGAGACGAGCCTCTTGGATGCAGTCAGGGCTGACTACATCCAAGACGCTCGTCTCTGGCTGCATCAGTAGGAGAGCTGATGACTCGGTGATATCATTATCCTGGGGGGAGTGGGGGGGGTTCTCGCTGTCCTTGGCCGAGCGCGACAACTGATGACTAGGCAGCAGAAGGCCAGGTTTGAGGATTTCTTTTTGCTTGCTTTATTTTTTACATTAACCTCAGCTTCACCAAGGAGTCATGGTGAGTGAAACTTTGTCTGCGTCTATAAGGTAAACCTTGGAGTATGTTAATTAGGGTTGCACCGATTGTGAAATTCTGGGTCGATACCGATGTTTAAAATAACAATTTGGCCGACACCGATGTGTTTTTTGTTGTTGTTATTTATTCCCCCTTTTGTGCCAGGGAATCAAACCCTAACCCCCCACGCACGCACGCAGACACGCACCTCGTATACACGCACACAGAATGACCCAGGGAGAGGCTTTTAAGATTTGTGTGAAATCAATCTGTTTATTTCAACAACTGCGCCATCAACATTCAACATCAAAATTATTTCAACGTGGGCTTAGGCAGATAGGCCTACATGAGCCGAAAACAGATCGCTATTTATTTGACTGAACACAGCCTGCATGACGGTCTTTAGACACGTCTCTACACACGTCTTTAGCATATGGAAACTATGGCCAGAAAAATACCTTCACACGATGTGTCTTTTTACAATTTATTTGTTAGCAGCATTCGTAGTGTTGATCAGCTGAAAAATAGTCTGCCAAAGACGTTGACGTCGCTTAGCAACCAAGGACGCTTGTGGAGTGATACGGCAGAAAGAAAAAAAAGCCGCCCGTGTGCAAGTATGGTTTGTTTACAAATAATTGTGAAAGAAAATGTCGGCCGTGTGGGAGTATTTCACTGTCTCGGAGAAAGATCAGCGATATGCAGTTTGTAAGACATGTTCCAGTGACATTACAAGAGGAGGAAGCATTAAACATGTGAACATCGGCCACTACCATCGGTGAATGTCATCTCATTTTCCGATGATGGCCGTCAACAACGCGAATATCGGCCGTTACTGATGTTCGTCCGATACATCGGTTCATCCCTAATGTTGATTCATTACTTAATAGTCCTGATGTATAAAGGTATAAAATGGAAAGATGGCAATTATCCTTTAACCATGATTTCAGGTTAGAGAAGATTCAGCTCTTCACAGAGGTGTCATCTTAGGACAAGTAAAACATCCTGTAAACATACTCATCGTGAACTATGTTGTCCTGTAAACGTACTCATTGTGAAGTATCGTGTCCTGTTAACATACTCCTGGTGAACTACGGTGTCCTGCAAACATACTCCTAGTTAACTATGGTGTCCTGTAAACGTACTCATCGTGAACTTACTACTGTAAACATACTCATGGTGAACTATGGTTCCTGTAAACGTACTGATGGTGAACTAACTACCTTAAACGTACTCATCGTGCACTCCTGTAAACGTACTCATGGTGAACTATGGTTCCTGTAAACGTACTCATGGTGAACTGTGTTTCCTGTAAACGTACTCATGGTGAACTATGGTTCCTGTGAACGTTCTCATGGTGAACTATGGTTCCTGTAAACGTACTCATGGTGAACTATGGTTCCTGTAAACATACTCATGGTGAACTAGGGTTCCTGTAAACGTACTCATGGTGAACTGTGGTTCCTGTAAACGTACTCTTGGTGAACTAGGGTTCCTGTAAACGTACTCATCGTGCACTATGGTGGGCCCGTCCCGGGTCATGGCCTCCTCCTTGATGACGTTGATGAGCTCGAAGGTGCTGCTGAGGGGGGCGTCTGGGTGGGGCCACTTGGGGCACTGGAAATGTCTCACCTCCAGCACGTAGTCATCCTGCCAGGGTGAGGAGGGAGAGAGGAGAGACGAGTGTTAATGCCATGCAGACAGCATCCGGAACGGTAGAGATCCACATCAGTGTTTCATTCAATCGTTCAAAGCATCTGTATATTGATATCCACATCTGAACAAGACACACAGTTAGGACAAGGTTAAGACACATGGTTAAGACCACAGTTAAGACACACAGTAAACACGGCCAGTTGACACACACACACACACACACACACACACACACACACACACACACACACACACACACACACACACACACACACACACACACACACACACACACACACACACACACACACACACACACACACACACACACACACACACGTCCTCTGCTGCTGCTGCACCTCAGCTTCAACCTCCTTGAAGCCTCTGAATGTTGTATGCTATGATGATGTATAATGCATGCAGCGGCCATGCCAAAGTCCATCTCTAGCCAGAACTGAATATCAAAATGGAGAACCAGAAGTATATGCTATGTGTGTGTGCGGGGGTAGGGGGTATGCAGTAAATGGTCTCCCATAAGTGTAACTTTCGTCGAACTACAAACACAAATGTACAGGTACACACACAGTACACACACACACACACACACACACAGTACACACACACACACACACACAAATACACCTCTACACATACAGAGAGACACTTAAGTGTAAACTGCAAATTGCTTCGCAAGGAGTTAGCTTTTATTTCGGGGGGGTGAGTGTGTGAGGGAGTATGTGTGTGACTGTGTGCGTGTGTGCGACTGTTTACGTGTGCGACTATGAACCCTTAGTGACTGCCTGCGTGTGTGAGTGAACTACAAACACGTGTGTGTATGTGTGTCTTAACGTCACCTGAGTGGCCTCCAGGATGAAGTCGTGAATGATGATCTGCTCCTCGTTGGAGAGGCACAGTCTGTCTTTGCTAATGAGCGTGACAGTGAAGGCCAGGCAGTTCATGGCCTCTTCTCGACTTGGCCAGTAAACAAATTCATCCTCCGCCTGCGGGGAAACACAGCGTGCGCACAATTCAGCAAGTTATAACCACATTTTTTTTGTTAACCGTTAAGACCTTTGCGAGGTTACGGAAAAAACAACAACATTTTCCTCTAACAATGACCCCAAGTCTGCTTTCACCGCCTTTTGAAAAAACAAAGCACTTTTTTTGTTGTTGCACATTTCAACTGAAAACCAAACTTCGTTTTCCACTGCTGCCATCGGTTTTGTTTCAAAAGTTTTCGCTGTTTATAGAATAAAACCTGTCCACCGCCAACCACATTCCCTTGAGTTCAGTTCAGTGCGGCGTGAACACAATTCCAAGCAAATACTAAACCGACAGGTGTGGCTGCGTTGGTGAGTGAGACACAAGTCCCTGAGTTCCTCAGTACCCACCAGGCCCTGGTTGTCAGGCAGCATGACGATTATCTGGGCGTTGTGGTCCCAGATCATGCGCCAGAAGTCTGTGGTGGTGTGGGGCAAGGGGTGCTGGGTCACGATGAACTCGTTGCTCCTGTAGTAACCCTGGGGGTGCAAGAGATCACGGGTCAGCATTTAATCCCCACACCCATCGCTCATAATAATCAATGGTTATCAGATACCGATCGCTCATGATAATCAATGGTTATCAGATATCCATCGCTCATAATAATCAATGACTGTCAGACACCGATTGCTCATGATAATCAATGATTATTAGATACCGATCGCTCATGATAATCAATGAGCACCAGAAACCGATCGCTCATGATAATCAATGATTATCAGATACCAATCCGTCGTGATAATCACTATCAGACACTAATGGCTCATGACAATCACTGACTATCTCATACACATGGCTCATGATAATGGTTGCCCGCCTTTTCTCTCGTTATATTAAGTCATTGTTATCGACTCAACCAACACATGGAGAACAGGCATTGTCTGTACGTGTTAAAGACAACGCTCCCCAGCGCAGTAGCGACGTTGTTCCTCTCTACAGGCATAACCCAATCTAGTGCAGTAATCACACGCACACAGAAAAAGCTAAATTGTTATTGAAAATGTTCCAGTGGCGCTTAGCCTAGCGACACTATAATATGTTGGTTTCAGACAAAGCAGGGGAGAGCGGATGCGGACAGTGGATTAAAAAAGAGGCAGTAAGGGAAAACAAACAGGGCAGGACTGAGCTGCTCATACTGTACCATCATGTAGGACGCGTTAATGTAATCCGTTCCCTTCATGCCAGGGAGAGGAGAGAGCCCCACTCTGGCACGCTCCGCTAATGGGGGAGAGGGAGGGGGGGGGGGGGAAAGAGAGAGAGAGAGAGAGAGAGAGAGAGAGAGAATAAAACAGGATTTTTGAGACTCAGCTCTGCCATATATTTGAATGGCTAATAATTCACACAGTCATTATCCTGTGTTTCTGTCGCTATGGCAACACATTTGCTCTCAGGCTATAGAGAACGCATTGAAACTGAAAAATATACATATACTGCTGATGAATATACAGAAACACACGCAGATTATATATACGTAGATATATACGTGTGTGTATTAATATATATCTTATGTCCTAAATATCCTATATTTGTATTGACGTCCAGTATATCGTATATGTATTCATATATACATATAACACATATAGGATATACATCACGTCACCATATATCCTATGTATGCATTAATATATAAAGGACATGATAACAAGACATAACAAGCGTCTTAGAGTACCATATTAAGCACTATATAAATTTAATTTATTATTATTATTATTATGATGTCCTATATGTGTATTAAAATATATATGAATACACACATACTGTGTAGTTATATACTATATCAATACACAAAGGATATATGGGACATGAGGTCCTATATATCCTATATGTGCTGCTGGGCCTTCGCTCTAACGATGACGACCAAGCGGGAGCCGAGAGTCGGAGCAGGACGCTGGGAGAGGCGGTGGAGGGCTCTACTCACAGGGAACCACAGAGGAGTTGCGGTTCTTCTCCTTGTTGCAGTCCTTCTGCGCACTGAAGCACTCCACAAACCTCATGTTGCAGTGGGACAACAGCTGGAGGGGGGAGGGAGGAGGAGAGGGAGAACATCAGAGGGGAGGGAGGGGGTTGTCATGTGAAACTTGGTTATAAAACAGGAAGCCATGTGGATTGTGGTAACACCGTGTAGGGCTTGCGCGCTATTCAACGTTCCCAACTGTTGTTTTCATGCCTTGAAACTCTTTCTTAAGGCCCGAGGTGGGAGCTTTGACTAGGCCCTCTGAGAGGAAGTGATATATTCTCCAATTTACAAATTCTCAAGACCTCAACGTCAAAACTCTTATTATCTGGGAGTCCAATTAGTTTGTTGCCCCAATGCTTTAAAAAAAGAAGAAAAAAAAGAGAAATCATAAAAAAATGCTTGAAGTCTCATGAAACGTGCAGCATTCTTCAAAAACACGCTGGCATGTTATTACAGCCCACATCAAAGGACTCTCCTGTGGTTACATGCACCCTTTAGGGTACCCTGCAGGCCAACGCGCTAGCCCTACTCCGCTAGCTAGCCGCGGTGCTAGCACGCCTTCTCCCGAGTCTGCAGCAAGAAGCATCAATCACAGCTGTCAGCTGATGAGCTGTACTAACAGGGCCTTGGGTGAGAGTGTGCGTATGTGCGCACATGTGTACGTCTGTGTGTGTCTATATATATATATGTGTGTGTGTGTGTGTGTGTGTGTGTGTGTGTGTGTGTGTGTGTGTGTGTGTGTGTGTGTGTGTGTGTGTGTGTGTGTGTGTGTGTGTGTGTGTCTGTGTGTGTGTGTGTTTATGTGTGTGTGTGTGTGTATATATATATACATATATATACATATATGTGCTTCAGTATGTGTGTGTGTATGTGCGTGTGTATATGTATATGTGTGTGTGTGTGTGTGTGTGTGTGTGTATACGTTTATGCGCGTGTGCGGGGACTCACTCTGAACTGCTTCTCCAGGCACGTGCGGCCGGTGGCCCCTGGCTTGAGGATGCCGTTGACGTAGGCGTGTAGCTGGCAGGCGGGGACCTCCGTCTCCTTGATGAGGATGGCCTCCATCAGAGCGTCGTGGATGAAGACGTACTGCTCCTGATCGCCCCGAGAAACCGCGGGAGAGAGAGAGAGAGAGACCGATCAGACGCCACGAACGGCAGGGAAGAAAAGAAACAACAAGGAAAACAGATACTGCTTATAACGCTGAGGGGGCCCAATCGAGTGTGTGTGTGTGTGTGTGTGTGTGTGTGTGTGTGTGTGTGTGTGTGTGTGTGTGTGTGAGAGAGAGAGTGAGTGAGTATATATATTCAAGTTGTGTTCATTGGCTCATTAGTGCGTGCCATGCCGGGAGCTAGGCATACCTCCGTTTGGACTAGGTAATTGCGTTGTGTTCGGATGTGTTTGAGGAACCCCAGGACGTTGACTGTGCTCTTGTCCTTGATCTGCTGGAGCATGCTGTCGATGACGATGTAGGTGCCAGTCCGCCCGACACCGGCGCTGGAAACCAACAGGACACAAAACCCATCGTCAAAGAGAGCCAACCCATAGAGGGAGCTGTGAGCCAGGATAACTAGCACTGGTGTTTACATGGAGGGAGAGGGAGAGGAAGGAGGAGGGAGAGGAAGGAGGAGGGAGAGGGAGAGGGAGGAAGGGAGGGAGGGGAAGAGAGTGAGAGGGGGAGGGAGAGTTGGAGAGGGAGAGGGGGAGAGAGAGGGAGAGGAAGAGAGTGAGAGGGGGAGGGAGAGGGAGAGGGGGAGAGAGAGGGAGAGGGGGAGAGAGAGGGAGAGTTTGAGAGGGGGAGGGAGAGGAGAAGAGGAGAGGGACAGAACAACGAAGTGCGTCAATCCAACACACTCAGGACACACTCACACGCACTCATACTGGCTGGAATTGCGAGGAGAACTAATGTGTGAGATGGAAGTGTTCAACACGGTGCAGGAGGAAGTGTAGTGAAAATAGGTATGTAGGTCGCACACGTCAGGACTAGTGATGTCGAACGATGTAATGAACAACAATACGAACTGTGTGACCAGACATGTTACGAACGGCGTAACCAACGACGTCACGAACAACGTTATGAACGATGTAACAACTGGTGTAACAGACGCCCTGACAGACCGCAACGAAGGACGCTATGGACAACGTTACCAAGGCTGCTATAAAGCACGTAGCGACCCATGTAACGGACGATGTAACAAAAAAAGACGGTACACGAGAAGTGAGTCCGAGGCGGGGCTTTTCCCACGCCGACAGGCCTGGGCAAAGTCGATAAACTCAACGCGCTGGGAGGATTTCTATGTGCCGTATACGGCAGATAAAAATTTAAGCTGAACTTCCACCTTGAAATGTTGTCTCTACTCTTCTTACCAGAAGTGATAAAAAATATATCAAATAAATCAGTTTTTTTCCCCCATTGTGAATGCGCCAGGTGTGAGTAGGGCTGCTAAATTATGGAAAAAAATAACAATCACGATTATCTTTGTCAATATTGAAATCACGATTATTCAGTTGGATAATGAAAACATGACGCATTTATTCAGCATTTCTCTCCAAAAAAAACCCCTTTGTAAGTGAGAACCTTGAAATTTGCCCTTAAAAAATCTGAAATGTTTGAATAGAAGATGTTGAAATCGAAAATAATTATTCGAGTTTGATGAAATCGTGATTAAAATTTCGATAAATCTCACAGCCCTAGGCGTGAGGCTCTGCAGGGGCCCTACCTGCAGTGCACCAGCACGGGGCCCATGTCCCGGGTGCGGGCGGCCGAGGAGCGGTGGATGAAGGTGAGGACGGGCAGGGTGTACTCCGGGACCCCCATGTCGGGCCACTGGGTGTAGTGGTACTGGACCACCGTGCGCTCGTTCAGCCTGCCCTTCGGGTTTCCCTTCTGCCCCTGCAACACACATCGGGTATTTACAGTGTCATCCATACGTAGGGTGGTAGGGATGAAAGACGCTATGGGTCGGGGAGGGGGGGGGGAGGGAGAGGTTAGAGTGAGTGATGGGCTTGTGGACGTTGGGGAGTCAAACCCTTTGTGGGGCTCTTTGAATTGGACTCCAACACAATAGACCTGTGGTTCTCAAACGGGGGTACTCGTACCCCTAGGGGTACATTGGAGTACGGCATGAAAATGTAATAAAAATCATAATATTCAATTCTGAAAGCTAGACAAAAGAAAATGTTCAAGTGGTAGAAACTTAAATCTGACAAGGAGAAAGGTGAATCTGTGAAAAAGAAAGCGCATCCAGAAACGCAAATCAGTTTCAGGAGGAATATAATTTAATGGGATTCACCTCTACATGCTCTGAGCCTCCCCTGGCATTGTGCTTCTTTGGTGTTTAAAAATTAGCCAACAATTTCATGAAGCAGAGGCCTAAATGGTGAGTTTTTTTTCACCTTTTCAATGTTCATGTTTTCATTATTATGTTAATTGTATAATTTTTCTCCCAAAAAGGTTTTGTGCCGGTGTAGGAGCTACTCTGTTGAAATTATTGACCAGAAGGTTTGAGAACCATGGCCGGTGGTGACAACGCTATCCTGCTACACGTTCCGACAGGATCCAGAGCCTTCTGTCTCCAGGGTTTGGGACGTCGGTCCCAACCCCTGGATGACCTCAAAAAAAAACAGGGGGATTTGAGGGCAGAGGCTTCTGCTGGGGGGGGCCACAGTCACTCCTACCTTCTTGACTTTGGTGTTCCGGATGAGGAAGCGGCGCAGCGTGTAGCAGGCGTGCACCCTGGTGCTCTTTAGGGTCACCACGATGTTGCCGTACTGCTCGCTGTTCTCGCTGGGCCAGTACTGGTCACATTTCCTCTGGGGAAGAGTCACAACCAGAGAGGGTTTCAAAACACAGCACCACAGAAGCATTCTTGTTTAGTTGTTATTTGGCAGAGGCCTTCCCGCACAGGGACTTTGAGCGAGATTAGGGGTATGCAAGAGTGGTGGGATTGAACACAGATTCCGCATTCATAGGCACCCTTGAGCAAGATGCAACACCTGCCCATTAAAGACCATTCCCATGAATAAAATCCTCTGCTGGTTGACAGAATCGTAACAGTGGCATTAAGGAGCATGTAGGGTGTTGGAGGCATCTCCTACAGGTTAGGCCGCGAACGTTGAGGACGGAAGCCGGTGCCTTCCAGCTTGGGGTTCCAACACCCTGTAGCCACTGACACAAGCCAGTCCATCACGCCGTCCCTCCCTATGCAACCCGCCACCCGGTCTCCACCTACCCTGCCTTTCTCCACCAGGTTGGTGATCATGATGATGACGCCGCTGTTCTGCTCCCACACCATGCGCCAGAAGTCCTCGAAGGTGGACTTCAGGGGGCCTTGGGCGGCGATGTAGGCCTTGGGTTTGTTGTAGCCCTGAAGACCAGAGAGAGGGGGAAGCAGGGGAGAATGAGACGGCCCGGTTGTGAATGAGATGTGAGGGGCGATCAATGCAATACTAATTAGCGGCATCCGACTCTCTATTGATCAAGGAGTGAGCCCTGAGTGATGCTTTAATGGAGGGTGTGCGCTGCGAAATTCATTTATTTTAAATCATATTTGCTCATTCGTTTAGACGTCGCCTATAAAGCACGAAAATTATGTGACCTTGATTGTGGCAAATGAAAAACAATGTCCCTCTCTCCCTCTCTCTCTTTTTAATGATTCCGCCGCCTGAGTGGAAATTCCCGGCAGATTTCCGGCCGTGCTCAGCGTTAACATTCGGGTTTCAATGGAACTCAAACCCAGAATTAATATCAGTATTTTTACGCGATTAACATACAGAGGCGGAAAAACCCAGAGTGAGCTACCAGACCAGAACCAGACAGGGGAAAATAAAGGTAAAAATAAATGAAAAGTTGACTTCAAAATAGGCCAACATGGATCACAAAGCATGACTTACGTCCACAAAGTTGGCGTTGATGTAATCACTGTGTTTGGCGTCTTTGCCTGCCAGCGCTCGTAATTTCACCCGGCTGTGGTCATCTAGGGAAAGAAATGAGACCCCGACATGTTATTTGTAAGCTCTCTCCCTCCTCCTCCTCCTCCTCCTCCTCCTCCTCCTCTTCCTCCCCCATCTCCCTCCTCCACCACCACCACCACCCACCACCAACCGTGGCTATCAATTCTGAGGCGCTGGGTGCCACAGTAAGGAGGCTTGTGTTCGGCACGGCGTTAGCGGGACTCACAGGCCATGATGTTGATGTATCGGTTCTTGTGCTTGTTGTCGGAGTGATTGGAATGTTCTGCCGTGATTTTCAGGTCCGCCGTGCAGCGCTGGACCTCCTGGGGAGGGAGACGGCCAGGGCGGGGTAAACAAATACACAAACGCACAAAACGACAACACAAACACGTACAAGGTCAGCGAGGCGTAGCGAGGGGGGGGGGGGGGGGTGTGGGGGGCATGATTGTGTTGTTCATAGAAAAAAAGAAAATCACTCAATAAAACGACTCGATAATAAATGTTTGTTTGTAAAATAAAGTGATTATTTTTTCGTTTAACTTAGGAAAATGTACATCAGGGAAATGTTTGTTAGGAGTTGTTTCGTGAAGATTGGCCAACCAGAGCATACTCCCATAGTGGGGGGAGGCCTTCAATAATTTCTTCACATTATAATGATAATAGAGGATTTGAACGAGAGATACTATTCAAATAGCAATACTTAAAGTAGATGCCCCTGGTGGATACATCCTCTAATTAGAGACAAGGCCTCAGGTACAGAAACTGTTTGCCCGCCTTCATTGTGGCAACGCGGAAATGTGCCCCTGAACTCGCCCATTCAACCCCGCCAACAACTCCACCCCGTTTAATTAACCTCCGTCTATCCCAATTTATTCTGTCCGACCTTTGCGTCTCTTTCCCTCCCTTATCCATCTGTTCGCCAACATCGACACGCAAACTCACAAACAGGACATTACGCCACATGAGCGCCTAAACCCAGACCTCATTTGCAGAGGAGTTACGGAGGACATGCGTCGAGGATAGCCATCGCTAGCCAAAAACAAAACACAACGATGCATGTCTCCAGTGACCCCGATAGCTTTTCAATGCTAATTAAGCAACGTAGGGAGGGGCGGTTTCGACTGTACCTCAAACTGTTGGGCGAAGCCCTGCAGGTTGTTAGAGTAGAGCTCCATGATATGTTTCACAAACTGCTTTACTGGGATGGCATCCATGTCATCTGTGGTAGGAAACACATCAGCATTAGCATATACACATTAGCATTATACTAGCAGTGATCATTTGTTGTGCGAGCATGCACACGTGTGTGTGTGTGTGTGTGTGTGTGTGTGTGTGTGTGTGTGTGTGTGTGTGTGTGTGTGTGATGTATATCTTCTACAAAGCAACAAGGTCTGTTGACATCCACGGCGTGTGTGGAGAATACAGAGAGAAAAGGAACCAGGATGTCATTTGTTAGATTTCCCATTTTTCCCATTTGACCAGAGGGCAAATATAATGCAAGGTCTGAAACCAGATCACTCACTGGCTCTGCACCAGCCTCAAGTTCAGGTGAAAATCATCACAGCACAACATAACATAACTCTCAAAAGAAATAACCCCAAAAACAGGGCAGAAAAAGACACACACATAGTTCACCCATCTTCCCCCTGCTAGCACAGAGCAGGGCTGACGTTGACCGTGATAAACTCCCCAGACAGAAGCCTTCATTTTACATTTCAAGCATTTCCTAAAGTGAGCGAACGCGCGCGTGTTTGGTGACAACATCATGAGACCTCAACAACACACGGCTAAACGGCGCCGGTCACACTCTGACAACGGCAGACAAAAGGCTCAGCTGCCATCACTACCACCACCGGGGAGACCAGTTTATTACTGGGCAATGACTAATACTCCATTACAGCTGGGGCCAAGAGGGCCCGCATGCGCCTGACTGGGTAACACAGCAGAGGTGGCCGCAAGACCTTTTTTTTTTTTTTATCATTACCTGTTCATTTATCAAAACGTATTTCCCTTCGCCTGTCTGGCTTTGTGGCGCGAGACAGGTCCGTCCGGCTAATCAGCAGAGTTCATTAAAATGGAAATGTGATGTTTGACAGAGCAATTGAAAAAAAATAAATAAAAGATATGAACTAAAGCTGCCAAGGGCAGGGTGCAGGGTGCAGGGTGGTACGGCTGGTGAAACAGATGGGCGCGGGGGGGGCAGATTTGCATACGGACGCTGCATCACGCACGTGTGTGTGTGTGTGTGTGTGAGCTTGTACACAGCCACTGTAAAAGCTGTGGACGGCGGGAGAGGACACCGATAAACACACACACGCTCGCACATGGATGGGCATGCGCACACAGACACAGAGACACACACCGACACACAGGCCGACGCCCACACACAGCGACACACAGACAGCGACACACACACACACACACAGACACACAGACAGCGACACACACACACACACACACACACACAGACAGCGACACACACACACACACACACACACACACACAGACAGCGACACACACACACACACACACACACACACACACACACACACACACACACACACACACACACACACACACACACGCACACACGCACACACGCCAAATAGAGAATGACCTCAGAGACTTCTCGGGTCGTTTCACTTTTAGAACTTCTGAAATGTCGAAGTGGCCGGAGAAATGATGCAATTTATAACCCATTGAAAAGATCTCCATTCCATTAAGCCAAGTCCTGTTAACATTTACCTTTCCTTATCTGTCTTTATAGACGTTCCCCGGCTACGGTCCTCAGAGCGTTGTGTGAGGTTTGAGGGGAGGGGGTCGGACACCCCGAAACAAGGAAGAACAAGAAATGCGCGGTGACTCGGCGAAAGGAGAGCGCTGGAACGGAACGTCCAGGAGACAGACGCGCAGTAAAAAGCCCAACAGTGGGAGAGTCGATATTGTCAGCAGCTGTACTCTTTAAATAAGGAATCAGTGCCATGAAATGGGTCACAGCCAGAGTCCCTGTGAGTCTAATGGCTCCGCGGAGCTTTAATATTGACTAGCTGCCGCCGCCGCCGCCGCCGCCGCGCTGCTACCTGGACCATTGAAGCTGCCGCTCCCACAGTGGTGCTCGCAGAGTCATTTACATATAAATGAATTGAAACTGGGCAAATGAAGACATTAAGCTAACAAAGTGGTAAACGACCCTGTGAAAATGATTGATAACCCGGTGGAGGATGGGCGTAGCCAGAGGGGCTGGGAGGGGGGGAGGGTTCCTATAAGGCAGCGATCGATACTGGCTACGCGGACGCCTTGTCCCACTGAAGGCCCTGTAACTCAACCCTCCCGGATGCATTTCTACTCCACTTGTTTTCACCCCCCTTTGCCCCTCATTGATGGACCGAGCCGCTGAATTCAGAATCAATCCAACCATGACCGTTTCTTCTTTAAGTCTGAACTTTATGACTCAGACTCCAACGACAATAATAGGCGTACTAAGATTTTCAAAGTTGCAGGCAAGGGGGCGGGAGAAAAAAACGTAGTTTGTAGTGCACAAGACGCTGGGCTTACCCGGTATGGGGATGATCGGGATGTTTTCGTTGGCCACGACCCGCGGAGAGCTGGTCTCCTCCACGTAGAAGTGGGCCGTCTGGAAGAACCGCCTGTAGACGCAGACGGACAGATGGACAGACAGGGGGAGGACAGATTACAGACGGGTGTGGCAGGTAACACACGGCAGCGCCGAACACACACACACACAGTTCTCAAACACAGATGAATCCTCGATGAAACGGCGCATTGGCGAGGCGGCGTCAAATTGTTTTCCAGGTCCAGTCTGTCACGGTGTTGTCCATGTCAGATTGTTGTTGTTTCAGGGTTTTTGGGGGAGGGAGATGGGAGGGGACCATTTGCAGCGTGAGCCTCTAAACGGTGAGTGGAATTACAACCGAGGTTCGGTTCCACCGTTTTTCCTTCTAAAAGCTCAACTCCGTTCTCGCCAAGGTAAGTGTCAATGGAGTTGAGTGGCCCATGGGAGCGGGTGTGAGCCAACAACAGCCAGGGAAAAAGATAAACAAACAGCGACAAAGAGCCAAGTGTCACACTTATCCAGAAGAATTAGCATTCCACTTCAGGGCAAAGCACTGCGAAAAAAAAAAAAAGAAAAAAAGCCAGCCGCCACCAAGTACAAAAGAAGAAAAGGCATTTTCATTATCTTGCATCAAGCAGTGAACTATGTTTGATCCACAAGATCAATCTCATGAAATCGTTTCTTTTATCTGCCGATAAACACAACATAAAGAAAAGTGCACGCGCACGGAGTGATGACTTTGATTACTTCTGTAACTCAGAAGTAAAAGAGGCCATTGTGTCTTACCACTACCCTCTGGATCTCTTACCCCTACCCCCTGGATCTCTTACTCCTACCCCCTTGATATCTTACCCCTACCCCCTGGATCTCTTACCTCTACCCCCTGGATCTCTTACTCCTACCCCCTGGATCTCTTACCTCTACCCCCTGGATCTCTCACCCCTACCCCCTAAATATCTTACCCCTACCCCGGTCTTCTCTTACCCCTACCCCCTGGATCTCTTACCACTACCCTCTGGATCTCTTACCCCTACCCCCTGGATCTCTTACCCCTACCCCCTGGATCTCTTACCCCTACCCCCTGGATCTCTTACCCCTACCCCCTGGATCTCTTACCCCTACCCCCTGGATCTCTTACCACTACCCTCTGGATCTCTTACCCCTACCCCCTGGATCTCTTACCCCTACCCCCTGGATCTCTTACCCCTACCCCCTTGATGCGTCACTCCTACACCCTGGCTGTGTTAGCAGCCTCCCCTGAATGTCTTCCCCCTACCCGCTTGACTTGTCACCCCCTCCCCTGAATGTCCATGCCCCAACACCTGAATGTCTTAGCCCCATTTGCTATAAGCCCCTCCACATTTCCCTTCCCAGTGGCATACTGCAAGAATTCTGGACCAAAAGGAGGCGCCCTACCTGTGCTTCATGCAGAGCAGGGTGCAGAGGTTGATCATTCTTTGTGTGCGAAAAAGAGGCCGAAAACCCCAAAGTAAACAGCATTTAGGATATTTCCCAGCGAGAGAGAGAGAGAGAGAGATGGGGAGACGGCGAGAGAGGGAGCAGGACTGAGGGAGACCGTGTGAGCGCAGTTAGCTCCTGGCCTGCGTCACAGCTGCACACCCTAATGACTCCCGTCGGGTGGGTCAGATGTAGCGTGGCTAACTAACCGGCTCCGTCACTACCTCTGCTCCACACCCTGCATCCCCCCCCCCCCCTCCCCCGCTCCCCACAGAGGGCCGAGGAAGAATGGGCTGGAACCAACGAGGAGGTGGGCTGGGGGGGGGGGGGGGGGGGGGGGGTGAGGGAATGGAGATGAGGGTGCGAGTGGGCTGCCGCGCCACGGACATCTATCCTAGAACCGGTTTTTTGATGCATCTCTCTTTCGAGGAATCACTTGACTCGGGGCCTCTCCGGGAGCCGGCGCGGCCAGCGTTTTTAAAACCAGCCGTTTGCAGATGGCCGCCTCTCTGCTGAGCATCTGTGGGCCCCCCCCGTGCCCCAGAGGCTTGCAGCTGCACTGCCTCGCGCTGTTCTAGAAAACTAATTGTATCGCATTAAGGCAGGGAGCCGCGTAGGCTGTTGTTTGTGATGGGGGAACAAATGAGGACAACATCAACATAAAAGAATAAGAAAAAATACAAAAATAAATAAAAGGGCTTCTGACCGACGTATCGCCATACCACGGACGACGTTGGAGTTCACCTGAGAGATAGCCTGCGTGATTGGGACGGCCTCTTCACGCCAAGCGCTCGGACAATTCTCGGGCAGAAGCGAAAAGAGCGGAGAAAAAAAAGGAAAAAAAAGGGGGGACCGAGAGATTGATTGCAGCAAAGTGCTCCAATAGCCTCCCAGTCGGCGGAGATTGACAAGACAGAGAGTGAACAGACACGGGACCAAGACAGCCAGGATGTGAGGGAGTTGATCCAGTCTTTTCATCATGGTCCAGTTCCCCCCGGGGGAAGGCAGACAATGTCTGGCAACTGTCACAATCACCGTGACGCCCCCTTTCACAGCCGAGAGCTGCCTGTCCTCATTCACTCCCCGCTATATATCCTGAAACGCTACGCCGCCATCACGCCTTCCGTTGACCTGTCAGCCGCCGACAGCCGGCAGACACTGTGTTACTGCCGAGATTACCCGATGAACGCAACCTCCGAGAGGAGCGTGTGGCGACATGCAAGCACAGAGGAGCACACACACACACACACACACACACACACACACACACACACACACACACACACACACACACACACACACACACACACACACACACACACACACACACACACACACACACACACGTATACTTTTTATATTATTTTTTATCATCCACAACCAGAATCCGTTTCGTCAGACGGTGGAAGGACGTAACCGAAGCTGCGTTTCTTTCAACTAACCATGCCAACAGGAAAGACATAACAACCAAATGTGTAACCATCCACAAAGAGTCTTCCAACAAAGACCGAGAATCTTTTGTTAGGAGTTACCCTCTTTCTAGTAGAATCTTAGCTAAGTCCCCCGGGCAGGGAGACCTGAAACAGCTGCACGAGGCGAGAGGGATGTGCGCGTGGACGCGGGAGGGGGAACCTTTGGGGAACCGCTTGGTCTGCTAGCTAGCCAAAGCGTGGCCAAGGCTCGGTGTGTATAATTACTGTGTGGCTGGAAATCAGCTGCGAGCTGGGGCCACAGCTGGGGCCCCTGCCACATTTTAAGGGCCTCTAGGTCTTTCCCATCACACCCAGGGGAGTGACAGGATAAGATGAATAATATTTTATCTCTTTCACCGAGGGGGGAACTGAGTTCTATTAAAAATATTTCCTCTAAAGCGAGATGTACGTACACATCATAGTCGCTCGGAATGGTTATGTATGCATGTTTTCGCATTGCATTAAGATTTTAATTAAGTCCTTTCATTTTTTATAATGATCTCATTATGGTTAGCGGTATGTTGCCCATAATTTAAAGTTATAGCACTGTTACCGGCACGTTCTCCATTGTCTCCCCGTTCAACTGGGGACTAAGCGTTTCCCATCTGGGGATATGTGGTGAATCGTACATCACTGTAAAGTACAAGGTAGGGTCTCTTTAATCACAGACTTTCCCCTGGAAACCATCATTGAATGCAACTATACAATGAAACTCAACATAAAATGAAAAGAGTATAGTGCGAGTGTTCGCGTGGAAAAGGGGTTGTGCCGCACAGGTCACGAGTGAAGGAGAGATCTGTGTGATATAACCCCAGTCGTGCCATTTCAAAGCACTGCTTGAGGAAGAGGAATGGGGGGCCGGGGGGCTAAGTTTGTGTGTGTGTGTGTGTGTGTGTGTGTGTTAGTATGTGTGTGCATGTTAGTATGTGTGTGTGTATGGGTGCATGTGTGTGTGCGTTAGTATGTGTGCGTGTATGTGTGCATGTGTGCGTGTGCATGTGTCAATGTGTGTGTGTTAGTGTTAATGTGTGTGTGTATGTATTAGTGTTAATTTGTGTTAGTTTGTGTGTGTGTATGTTAGTGTGTGTGTGTG
The DNA here is from genome assembly GCF_031168955.1 of Gadus macrocephalus. NCBI lineage: Eukaryota > Metazoa > Chordata > Actinopteri > Gadiformes > Gadidae > Gadus > Gadus macrocephalus. The sequence goes on from NC_082394.1 coordinate 7,062,426, forward strand.
TGTGTGTGTTAGTATACGTGTGTGTGTTAGTATGTGTGTGTATGTGTGCATGTGTGTGTTAGTATGTGTGTGTGTATGTGTGCATGTGTGCATGTGTTCATGTGTGTGTGTTAGTGTTAATGTGTGTGTGTATGTATTAGTGTTAATTTGTGTTAGTGTGTGTGCGTGCGTTAGTATGCGTGTGTGCGTTTGTATGTGTGTGCGTTAGTGTGTGTGTGTGTGTTGGTTAGTGTGTGTGTGTGTGCGTGCGTGTGCGTGTGTATGTGCGTGTGTGTGTAGAACGTAGCGCGCCGCTGCCCTAGTTTCCTCAGCCAGGATCAAAAGAGCCCTTGTGGAACGGAAGGGATCCAGTGTACCACTTCCCCCCCCCCTCCCCCCCCCGTTCCTTTTTAGATGGGTTTGCACTTTTTTTTTTTTTTTTTTGCTAAACGCACGGGGAGTTCTCACCTCCAGTAGACCAGCACCACCAGCAGCATCACCAGGCACAGCAGGGTGAGCGTGGACACTACCACCAGGGGGATGATCCACACCCCACGACCCATCCCGGGCGCGGGGCTCCGGGACTGGTTGGAGGAGTCCGTCGTCTCTGAGGAACCAGGGAGGATAAAAAATACGGGTGAAAAAGCAGTTGAAACCTGTTTTATCTATTTTTTTGGTCTTTTCGCTGGTTTCTTGTCTTCAAAGTTACTAACTCGCGAATTCAGAACGGTGTGAAGATACATGAAGGAGTAGTTTGGCAGGGGTGTAAGCGTCCAAAAGACTCAAGGTTCCCCACAGGTAGACGTTGGGGTTTCGAACACAGACCCCTCTCGGCCAAGGCTGAACGTTTAAATTGACTTCAAACCAACATTGCGATGTTATCTTTTTTGCAAAACGCAAAGGCTGCAATAAAAAAATAAAACCTATATATTATTTATTTTTTCGGGATCTATTTACATTTTTGGGGTGATTTGTTTTTCTAACTGACCGGAGATCAGTAAGATTCCGATTAATTTTTTTCTTTCACAATTCAATAGTTAAATTAAGATGTCATAATCTCAAGTCATGCATCCATTCATCTCCACACTTTAGACCTGGCCTAAAGGAAAGAGCAGTTTAGATGTTGACTGCTTCCAATGTTGTGTTGGACATACTATATAATGATTTATTGCTTGTTGACTGAATAATACAAAACATAAGGAACTTTAAAAAGAGAAAACGCATACTAAATCGTAATCGTAGTATTGATCTAAACAATCGCAATTCCATTATTTTCCTAAATCGTTCAGCCCTACTTTCAGCTGGAAGTCAAACGCCCTCGCCACAAGACTACCCTGCCTGCATACATAGACGGACGGCAACGCCCACAGCTCACGCGTGCATACGCACGAGGCTCAGTGATTGACGTGAAGATTACCCTCAAGGCCACGATAATGGTCAGTCACTATGACAACCATTAGCATAAAAAAGCCTACAGACAAGAGGGATTGCTAGATGGCTCCTTGGAAAAGTGTATTTTGTGACTGTAGAGAAGGAATTTGGTTTTATTTGGAACATATTACCATGTTAAGGGAGAGCCTGGTCACAGCCGGGAAAGAGAAGCAGCCAAGCAATGCAGAAATGTTTTGATTCTAGGTGAGGGTTAGCCATGTCACTGGCGTCACGTCATTGGAGTTTACTTTTTTTGCCAGTATCTATTTTGTCACTTGGAGTTTGGAATTGTTGGGACTCATTGTGTGGAATAACATTAATAAGTAAAACAATAGAATGATTGACTTTATAATGATTGTTATAATCGAATCACTCTGCATACTTTGTAAACTTTCCATACACAGAGGTGGTCTTTAAATATGCAGTGCTTTACAGCAACTTGCATGCATAAATGATGTATGCGCGTGATTCAAGTCGTTTCCTCGCACCGTTCCAACGTAGCGGTGAGCAGAATCTTCTTTGATAATCACAAAATAATTGTCTTGGTTTACCTTTGGGTGCTGCAACTGAATCTCATTATTCCGACTGTTAAAGGCATTTAAATTGTGGTAAATAACAAATGGCAAACAGTTTGCACTTCATAAGATAAATGCCCTGGTGGCATTTCCCCCACCCTGAAGCTAACTCTTCCCACTGCTTTCATTTCGTCTTTAAAACAAAAGCCTCTTGGCAAACTTGCCTATGCCTGCAGGGCTCAGGTTTGTAGTGACACTCAAGCATGAGGACGTCAGCTTTGCTTTAGTGTGTGTGTGTGTCTGTGTGTGTCTGCTCGCACGTGCATGTGCATGTGTGTGTGCAGGTTTGATTCCAGAGAAGCGCTACACACACAAATTCATTGCGGAGAATGTCACGTCGGAAGGAGAAGAAGGTATGGTCTGGAAATTCGGTTTGGGGTTGAATAGGTCGGATTTTACGAGAGGCCAAAACTAGAAGCTCCCGTGGATGGGTTCTGTTCTGCGGGGTGTGGCTGTACGACGCAGGCCGGGCACGGTAGGGTGGGAGACTCACTGGGGATGGAGAAGGGCCACTGGCTCTTGTTGTCCCAGGGGCCTTTGGTGGACAGGGTGGGGTTCTGGGGGATCTGCATCACCGTGACGTCGCTGCTGGGCCCCTGGGTCGGGGTCACCCCCAGGTCCTCGTCCGCCTCCCCCGAGACCTGCTCCTCCTCCTCGGGGTTGGGGGTCACCCCGGGCCCCGGCCCCGGCCCCCCGGTGGAAGGCCTCCCGTACTCCGTGTTGTTGGCGACGGTGACGGTGGCGGGCGTGGTGGTGGCGGAGGTCGTCACGGCGACGGCCAGCCCCTCGTCCGTGACGCCGTCGGAGGCCTTCTTCCCCTTCTTCTTCTTGTCGTCGCCGGCGTCGTCCTCCTCCCCTTCCTCCTCCTCCTCCTCCTTCCCCTTCTCCTTGTCCTCCGCCGCCGCCCCCTCCCCCTCCCGCGGGCTCTCCTCCGAGGGGCCCTCGGCGTCGGGGCCCTGGGGGGCCGCGGGGTGGGTAGTGGGCCGGGGGGGCGGGGGGCTGGTGTGGTGGGAGGGGGCCTGGGTGGGCCACAGGGAGCCGGGCAGGGAGGAGATGACGCCGCCGCCAAAGCCCAGGCCCGCCAGGAGCGTGCTGGTCACCAGCGACGCCACCGTGGTCTGGCTGCCGCTTGACGACGGCCCCATGCCCGTCGCCATGGAAACAAAGGAGAAGGGCAGCCCGGAGGAGGTCCAGGTGGAGGAGCCGGAGCTGATGGGGGCCATGTCCGCCGAGGACGCCGGGGACACTGTGGGCTGGAGACCAGAGTCACACACACACACACACACACACACACACACACACACACACACACACACACCGAGTGACTCACACTGCATCTCACACACACCCACGCACAGTGTCTCACAGACACACAAACACACACACAAATGGCGTCTCACGCACAAACACACAGCGACTCACACCCACACACAAACACGCACACACAGTGTCTTACAGACACACACAGAGCTTCTCACACACGTGCACACACCCCCACACACACACAGCTTCTCGCACACGCACGCGTGCACACACCCACACACAAAGCCCCCTTCTCGTTAACTCACCATGCCCGTTTTCACGATTCGAGACCCCTCAAAGATTCTTGTGGTGTTGGCTGAGAAACGAGAGGCAAACCGCAGCAGGAGAAATGTTAGTTTTGAAAAGGGGACCCGCTTTAATGTATAAATGTATAAATTATTGATTACTTAATCCCCCCCCTGAGGTGAAGGTGCTCACCCCTGAAGAGCAGCGTCTGGCTGAAGTCGCTGCGGAGGTCCTGCTGACACACTGCCTGCACTCTGAACAGGTACAGGAAGTCCGGGGAAACGTTGGATATCACCGCCTTCTGTTGGGGGGGGGGGGGGGGGAAGACAGACAATATTTATCCCTCTCTAATAGAAACAAGAGGCGCACATGTCTTTTTATATCTGCTCAAACAACCGTCACGGAAAGAACAATCCTTGGAAGACGTATGGCAGCATGGGCAAAGCAAAACCAGAAATACACGCTTTGCAACATTCCTACAGAGAGCCCTTCCTGCAGAGAAAGCCGGCGTCTCTGTGTTTTGTTTCTACCATTTGAGCTTAGCACTTGGCAGTTGACATTACTTAAGTTAGAAAGGGTTCTGTAAAAAGGTAGCTGGATTTCTGCCTGTGAGTGATTCTCAACTAATTTCTCGCCGGTAGCGGAAAGCAAGTGCTTCTCCAAATTGACCCGCGTCTGGAGAGATAGGCATTGGAAATTGAAATGGAAATGAAGTGAACAAAATAGTAGTGTGGGGCGGTGAGTGGGAACTGCTCTGCCTCAGGCTGGACGAAGCAGCGGCTATTGTGTAGCCAGTACACACCAAAATATATCAACAATTTATTATTTGCTCCCATTTTAGATTCCAAGAATAACGGCACGTTTTTTTTTGATTTATACCAAAACGCCGAATCCGAATTTCCGAGAAAAGAAAAATGAACCGACGCACTTCCACCAGCCAGCGTCACGGGCTCTGTTCTCCGTTGAAAGAGGACACGCATTATCCACATGTATCAAAGCCAGGGTGGGCAGCCTGACAGCCCTGGCCGGTGGGTTTCGGGAGAGAGACGGAGAGAGAGGGAGAGAGAGAGACGCTTTGTAATCGTTCAGACGCTCCCTCCGGTCTCTCATCTCCTCTCCCGAGCTGCTGCGTCGCCTGTGACCCCGTCGTCCTCAGATACGTGTGGCCCTGTCCGCTGGCCTTCAAACAATCAGAGCTCTTTAAACCCCCCGTCCCCCTTCCCTGTCCCCCCCGTCTGTCTGTCTGTCTGTCCGGGAGATACGAGAGGCCACTCAATCAGCAGCAGCGTCCCTGGACACAACACTTTGTTCCCTGCCGCGCGAACACTTTGACAATAAACTCGGCCCTTTTGTCTGAGAATAAAGTGTGGCGTGTGATGCGCTGTCATGGCTCCGCCGGCTACTTGAGGGCTGTGTGCGTGCGTGGGTCGATAAAGCCTTTTGTAGCCTTCGCGCTTACAAAAGGGTACACTGGGCTACGCGGCGCGCTAATGCGCCAACCCTGACGTGGGCCTGCATGCCTTGTAGCGACGCATTATGCATTATTATCTGCGCACCTATGCTAGGTGTGATTACAGGGCTCGGTGGTTTGGAAAAATGTGGTATCACGATAAACGTTGGGACTGCAGGCAACATCGATAAATATGACAAAATGCTTATTTGATTCAAAAGACATTCCATCAAGTGTAGCTGAGGGTCATTCAATTGTCGCATATATAAATGTAAAGTCCGGTTTCGGACTCAAGCTAGTCCTTTTTCTCGTCACCTGTTTGGCAATTAAAGTGAAACTCTTCCCATCGTAATTCATTCAGAGGCTACCCTACCCTTTATGGACGATAAACAACAACGGTCAACCACTGCCTCTGCCAGCCCTACATCATTCCTCTCCCTCACTTTCACCCCCCCCCCCCCCTCTCCAGTTCAGTCTCACCCTGAACCAAACACACCAAACCCTAAACACGGCGAGGTGTGTCGGCGCCGAGGTGTGTCGGCGCCGTGCCTCACCATGGTCTGGTCGGCGGCCTTGGTGAAGGTGTTCTCGTTGGCCAGGTCGCTCCGCTCCCAGCTGTAGGACACCATGTAGCTGGTGATGGGCGGGTGGTAGAGGGCAGCCGGGCGCTCCCAGCTCAGGGTCAGAGCCGACTGGTTCAGAGGCTGGATCTTTATCCTCAGGGGAGCAGTGCTGCACACTGGAGGAGGAGGAGGAGGAGGAGGAGGAGGAGAGCCAAGACGAAGAGGAAGAAGAAGGACAGGGAGGAGAGGAAGAAGAAGAAGAAGAAGAAGAAGAAGAAAAAGAAGAAGAAAAAGACGACGACGAAGAAGAAGAAGAAGAAGAAGAAGAAGAAGAAGAAGAAGAAGAAGAAGAAGAAGAAGAAGAAGAAGAAGAAGGACAGGGAGGAGAGGAAGGAGCAAGGGGGGGGGATGTTAGCACAACCAATAAGAAACAAGACAACAGCTAAATAAATGAGCCATAGGAGGGAGGTTATGGCATGGTGATTTCACCCAACGTGGACGTTGTGAACTTTTAAACCTGGCCTGGGCTGAGAGTGCCACTCTGGCGTGTCCCTGTGCCTGTGTGGGCATGCCTATGAGTGTCGGGTGTGTGAGCGTGTGTGTCTATGTGCGTGCGTGGACAGAATCGAAGTGGCCAGTGGCAGAGGCTTGAAAAACAACCGGTGACATAAAGTAAGAATGACTAAATAAACACACCCTGCCCGAAGGCTTGGCAGAGGTGAGGCTCAGGAGGGCTGGCTGACTGACAAGTGTGTGTGTGTGTGTGTGTGTGTGTGTGTGTGTGTGTGTGTGTGTGTGTGTGTGTGTGTGTGTGTGTGTGTGTGTGTGTGTGTGTGTGTGTGTGTGTGTGTGTGTGTACGAGCGTGTGTGTGTCCGTCCCTTGAGCGAGCGTCTCCAAACAGTACATTTCTCCATAAAACAGCAGAGGAATAGCTGGCCAGTGGACAGCTCAGAGGTTCGGTTTAAACAAGGACACACGAGCCTCCAGGTGGCAGTGCAGGCTGGAGCACGGACAAACACACTCCGGGGTGGGGGGTTCTCGGGAGGGGAATGTGGGACCGCCGGAGACAATATTGAAATTGTGGCCAGCGCTTTCTCTGCTCGGCTCTGCGTAGTGAGCGTTCACACTCTCGCACACGCAACCACGGCGATCATGAAAATGATGTGCGAGGTTCGAGGCAGGCGAGGGTTGGCGGGGGGGGGGGTGGAGTAAGAGAGAGAGAGACACACACACACACACACACACGCAAGAAAGGAAGAGTGAATAAATGTCATGAAGTGTTGATAAGGTCTGACAGGTGCGAGGTGGAGGCGGGGGGGCCGTGATGGATGCCCCTCTTTCAGATCCCAAGATGTCAACGGCCGCCGCCCCTGCCTGCCTGCCTGCCTGCCGCCGCCTTCGTTCAGGCAGGCCACATGGCGGCGTCGGCGCCATGCCACGCCCACTCTGCCGCCCCGCCGCCTCATACCCTCCCCGCTAACTCCACTAACGACGGTCTGTCTTCGGGGCGCCTTTACTTTGGGTCGTTGCGGTGCTACTAACTATGTGGGTCATGTTAGCATACAATCGCGCAATGCTGAGCCAGGGCTTCATCAACCAGCAGGCAGGGGGATAGTCCTCTTGTCCTCAAAGGACACCTGCAGGGTGGACCGCATGCGCCAGGGGTTGCGAACCCGCAACCTTATTCAGCCGGGAGCCAGAGAGCCAAGTGACGACGTGTATGTGTGTGGCTTTTTCTTTTTTTCTCATCGTCTACATCATATCTTTTTATTACTTATTATTAGCAGGACCATTATTATCGTTATTTAACAAACTCATGGTTTGCTGGGCCGTCTCACTGAGACGTGGCGGTGTGTGTGTGCGTTTAGACCGCTATTGATTCCGGCGGCGGCAGCGGCGGGGGGGGGGGGGATGGGTGGGAGCTGTTTGGGCGCCTCTGAGGGGCTTTATTTTAATTAAAGCCGTTCCGTCTCGCTGCAACATCCGGTGGCGCCGAATGTTATTTACTCCCGTGCCGCGGCCGCTGCGCATTGATGATTTATCAAACACCTAGTTATTACCTTATTTATGACACGGTGGGCGTTGATGTGCCTATACTGCAATATTAAGTCGTAAATCAAAATCAAGTTTGCATATTTAACAGTCCCCCGCTTCCATCGGGAGTGTTTCTAAGGGGGCCGAGGGAAAATAGAAAAATAGAAAAAAAAAGAAAAAGTGAATATATCCCACTGCGAGGACAACGGAATAGATCATAGAAATCAGCTTCTATTGCTGCAGCCGGCGGGCGGCCGCTGATAAGGACAGGCGGTCCCCCGGCGGTTTGTTCCACCGCCGTCTCCCGTGTCCCCCGTTCACTCCGGAGCCCTTCAGAGACGGCTGGAGCAACAACATTGACTCTGCCCCCCCCCCCACCAATTCCCCCTCCTCGCTGTCCAACCGTGACAAATGAACGGCTGCAGTGCCAAGAGAACACCTATATGTTTTATCGGATTTCTATGCAAATCTTTTTTGGGGGTTGTACGGTGTACGTACTGAGGTTATGAGATAGCTGTAGAAGATTTGTACTATGATGTGCTATGGCAAAACAAAATTGATTGCTTCATGTGTGGGTAATTCTGATTCAGGAGTGCTAAACTAAAAATATTATGCAAAATATTGTGTTATTGATGCTTTTTTGAAGGGAGAATTAACGAGGCGAGAGAGTCGTTTAGTTTTGATAACTGCACGGTAAAATAAATATAGATCAAAAATATTTTTAATTAATGAGAACCATTTTGTCTGCGTAAACAGTGGCCGGGATTACGTTCTGAATCCAGGCCAGCATTAGCACTGCTTCGCACTCCTTGAAGACCCAATGAATATTCAGTTTCTGTAACCATCAGGGACCAGAAGACCAAAAGGAGTATAAAGACGAATGGACTGGTACGTAGGATTCTTAATCTCCATCCAACGTCATAGATGTTAGCAGCCGATATAAGTCTATGCTTTAGACATGACACTGAGCAAGACTTTACCGATCGCAAAACTGGGAAAATATACAAAGATAACGACCACTCTCGGGGAGAAGCCTGAACATCAAGCAGAAGGCGTTCATCACGGCATTGGGAAACTAAAATCAACTTCACATAGATTCCCCACTCTTTGAAATAAGACTGTTAATTTCTCAACAGGCACATCCATAACCAAAAACAGACAAAAACTAAAGACTAAGAACAACAGAGGAAGAGTGTGGGGAAAAGCCAGCGTAACAGGGCAAAAGAGTAACAAAAAAAAATAGAAGCATAAAAGGCTGAATTAATACTCTGCCTACTGCCAGAATACAACAAAAGCAATTCCACAGCCCCGTTGGTATGGGACTATTTCAGCTGTGCCGCATATTAAGGATGACTGCTGATGTAGCGTTTTGCCGTCCTCCAACTTCATCACAAGCATTTCTAATCAATTCTCCACAGAAGACGCACACAACACTATCTCCCAGCGCAGGGAAAAAAGAACCCTGCATGGTTCCCATAGCCCTCCGTCGGGACCAAAATACATCTTACCACGCGGCCGATCGGGAAAAAACACGCCCTGTTAGGGTTTGGTCGGACGTGGAGCGGGAAGGAACGTCTCTGCCCCCCCCCCCACCCCTGTGGCGGCGGGATGGCGTGCGCTCACCTCTGGAGGCCTCGGTGCCGTGGGGCCCCGCCCCCAGGCCGGCGGTGACGTCCGACTTCCACGCGTCCTCCACGGCCGACTTGTAGACCACGCGGTCGCCCAGCTCCTGCAGCGGCCGGAAGTTGTTCCTCAGGTACTCCACCGACTTGACGTGGTCCTGTTGCTCCGTGGTGAAGATGGAGTAGAAGGCCTCCAGCTACGGAACCGCCCACGCGCACACACACACACACACACACACAGAAAACACACCACGGTCAAGGTGTGTAGTAGGGGCTAGTGGCCCTGGGAGATTGCATTATTGCGTGATGTGGGTGCTTTTGTGTGTGTGTGTGTGTGTGTGTGTGTGTGTGTGTGTGTGTGTGTGTGTGTGTGTGTGTGTGTGTGTGTGTGTGTGTGTGTGTGTGTGTGTGTGTGTGTGTGTGTGTGTGTGTGTGTGCGAGTGGGCATGTGAGTGTGTGTGAGGGTTCCTGGGTGCATGTGTGTGTGTGTGTGTTTGTGTTTGTGTGTGCGAGTGTGTGTGAGTGCTGGTCGGTGCCATTACGGCGTGCCATGCTGTGACAGACAACGCTAGCAGGGGTTAGCTAGCAGGCCCGGGCACAAAGGTCTCTACAGAAGTCCGCTGGCCAGGCCACCAGAACGGCCCTCTCTGCTAGCGGCGGGGGCCAGACTTTTCAATGGAGCAAATTTGTGACCATTGATTGGTTTAAATGATCCCCTGAAACCCCAAGTAATGACCTCACATTACAGACGGTCCACAATCAATGGCTCCTACGGGTGCTTGCAGAAATGAATTACAGGTTCATAAAAACACCATCTGTACGCGTCGCTACCACCAGTCGCCCCGGCGGTCGATAGATCTTTTATTTTTTTTTAAGCGGAAATCAATTCCGTACAAAAGATTTGTCCTCCACCAAGACGGTAAAATTCCATCGAGCCTTTGAACACGGTGTCAGGAACCAACACTCAAGGGACGGGGAGCAGGTGGCGGGGGGGAGGGGGAAATGTGAATAACGGATCAGCGTGGACCTGGCCCCTCGTCCTTCTGGAAGCACAATGCATACAGTCTTACTTTTTACGGCGCTGGCCTCATTTGGATCAGAGCTGTGATCGATGAATTCTAAAAAAAGATGTGCAATTCTTATTTTTAGAGTCGAGCCACCATTCCTGGTAAACGCCCGACACCCGGGACGCCGTCTTCCCGCGCTAGTGGAAGGACAGCGATCGCTTTTAAACTGCTTATTGGTCAACTGCCGCAGCAGAGTTTCCGTTTGATTTCCTCGTGCCCTGGGCTGACTTTATTTTCGTTGTAATATTTATTACGCCAGCTGCGGCGGCGGAAGAACTCCTCGCTTCTGCCTTGGAAGCAGCAATCAGATCCACTCCCGATAGTTAGGGAGTTGAAAGACGTAAAAAAAAAAAGCAAGCTTCACTTGTAATAAAAAAAGGACAGAGCAGTATCCTAGCAAGTGTGCTCCTCTTCCAGTGCACCAACACACTGAGTGAGCCTCACCGCCTGCACCACTCCATGTTATTACGAAGACCGTAATTAAAGGGGAAATGCATGACATCCATGGAGCCAATATTTCAGTTGGCAGAACAAAGAACTCAATAAGCGAAAGTGGGCCAAAGTGAGGCATACCTTTATAAAGGCAATCTACCACTTGGCAGAGGCACACGAGTAACAAATTACAAGGAACAAAGGGGGAAGGGGGGGGGGGGGGATAACTAGTCAACTTCTGACCGCATCATGATGATGGTAAAATCAGCCAAGAGGATTCAAATGATGGTTCGGTAGGCGAACACGATCGTGTTTTTCTCAGCACAACCGTTTGTGCGTTCCAACGGCAAGGTGGAGGAGAGAAGATCTCATCCGGGGCGGTGGCGTCACGCCAACCTGCCTTACTTCCAGGTAACCGGGACATCAGGAAGAGTCAAACAGCGAGGAGCGGACGCCAGTTGATCCGGGAGGATTGCAAATTGCGTTCGCACCCGAGTGCGTACCGTCAAATAAGACCCCCCCGGTTCGTTTTCATCGCTTACAACGTGCGGCCCACCCACGTGCGTTCCACCACACAATCACGAGAACAGTTTGAGAGAGACAAAATGAAAGTGATTTGATTTGATTTGAATGCAATTTCTTTTTTTTTAACAAGTTATAAAAATAACAATTTGTGAACGGTATTTCTTTTTTTTTGTGCCACTGCTTTGTGGAATAAAATGCATACTATGACTATGGGGTGAAATGAGCAAACGAGCTAGTAAAGTCTTAAGTGCTTCCGTGGAACGCAAAAAAAGAAGAAGAAAAGCATGAAGCCTGTCTTCAGAGCTAATACCAATTATCATTCAAATGGCGGGTAATTAGCCTTACCTTCCTACCTAATCACACCGCGTCTGAGGCACTTAAGGGGGGCGAGGAGCGCGCGCTGAGAGGACTTCAGACTTCAGGACGTGAGGGGGGGGGGAGAGACAGGGGGGGGGCGGGGGGGCAGGAGAGCGGTAGATGAGGGGGAGAAACTGCTTACGCTCAAGAGACTACGGGGCAGCGAGTCATCCCTCGGCCACACGCAATCGGTGTCCGATTGTGTGTGAAGGGGGAATATCGCTTTTCTCTTACGAAAATCTTCAGTGCGTGGTTGTGTGCCTGTGTGTGTGTGTGTGTGTGTGTGTGTGTGTGTGTGTGTGTGTGTGTGTGTGTGTGCCTGTGTGTGCCTGTGCCAAACACACCTGTAAGTGGGAGAGATATACAGGCCTGGAGAAGAGGATCCACTCCACCACCTTGCTGCAGGGCGGCGTGGTGAGGGAGCCCTTGTAGCGGTAGTAGCTGTCCAGCGAGGACGGGAGCAGATCCCGCAGGATGAACGAGCGGAGGACAGTCTCCTTCTCTGCAGGAGGAAGGAGAGGGAGGGGGGACGAAGAAGAAGAATGGAGGCAAACGTGAACACAATTGCAAGCATAAGTCTCTCTCTCTCTCTCTCTCTCTCTCTCTCTCTCTCTCTCTCTCTCTCTCTCTCTCTCTCTCTCTCTCTCTCTCTCTCTCTCTCTCTCTCTCTCTCTCTCTCTCTCTCTCTCTCTCTCTCTCTCTCTCTCTCTCTCTCTCTCTCTCTCTCTCTCTCTCTCTCTGCCTGAACGCACATTGATTAAAGCATCCGTCAACGCTACACTACGGCGAGTTACATTTTACACCCGCATTAACGAGATCATTTCATTTCACTTAACCGGGGAGAATTTAAGGCTCGTCCTAAAACCGTCACCGCTAGAACGATGCTGGCCACGTTAAAAAAGAGAAAAAAATAACCCCCCCCCCTCCCACTGTCCTGGCGCTTGACCAGATCCCGGTACTTAAGGTGAGGAGAGGGTTGGGGAGGCTAAGATAAAATGGCTGGCTCTGACAGCTTATCCCGGCACTGGCTCCCCCCCCCCCCCCCCCCCCTTAGCGAGACGCGTCTCAGATGACTAGGTCCCTGGGTCTCTGGGTCTCTGGGTCCCTGGGTCTCTGGGTCTCTGGGTCTCTGGGTCCCTGGGTCTCTGGGTCCCTGGGTCTCTGGGTCCCTGGGTCTCTGGGTCCCTGGGCGGCCCTGTGGCTCCACACAACAAGGGGGGTCTGTGTTCCCTGGGTTCAGATCACGTCCCACGGGGGGGTAGGGGCGCTGGTGGGGAGATCGATCCCCCTTTACCTCTTGTGGAATGCGGTTTGCGACGGGACACGCGAAAGAATGCAACACACCTGGAAGGGACGGGGAAAAGGCGAATTGGTCGGCCTCGAATATTAGGAAATAATTGATCGTTATTTGTTGGGATGGTGAAAAAAGGGAGTGCATCAAGGCTCCGACCGAACCCCATGAAATCGACTGAATCGCTCCGTTTGGGTCCAAAGCAGACGTAGTGGTCACGTCAGACGGATTGGCAGACGGAGATGAATGAGGACAAGACACAGACAGGCCGCGATAAAACACAACAGGGAGAAAAAAAAAGGTTGACACGCGAGCCATTGTTCTTCGAGCGAACGCCCGGAGACGTCGCGCCGGCTGACAGAACTCCAGTTCCTGGGTGGCTCATTTGAGATGAGCCACACTGTGACTCTCAGTATTCAGCGCTGCCTCTCCGCCACCCTGACCTCGGCCTCGTGGGCCTGCCCTGACGGACGGGGTGGCTGTGGCTAACGAGCTAGTTGAAAACCTCTCACACACACACACACACACCCAAATGCACACACACACACACACACACACAGTCAGGGAGGGGGGAGAGGACTAAAGGGAGAAGCCAGTGAGTATGAAGGCTCCATTACCATGAAGCCCCCCGCCCCTCTCTCTCTCTCTCTCTCTGTCTATCCTCCCCCTCCCCCAATCGCTCCACGCCATATCTTATCATTTAATCAGAGGACACGAGAGCATCAGGGGGGGATTTGAGGATACAGGGGGAATCGCCAACATTGGAATCGGTGCACAAAGGCATCAACCGGGGTCAGGGTTGCAGTCTGGATCCCGTGGGGCTCTTTCTCCCCGCCTTATCTCCCCCAACGAAAAATGTCATCTTCAGGGTTTAGGTGGAAACCGTTAAAAAATACAACTATGTCCGTAGCGGATTGTCCAGGTGGACAGTAAAGAGAATCGCCGCCCCCGTCTCTAGATAGATGGATAGATAGGGGGGGGGGGGGATTACAGCGATGCGATGGGGTGCATATCTTGCTCCGGTGTGTTCTGTTGGGAAGATAGGAGGGAGGCAGTCGTTGTCGACGGCGACAGAGGGGACCATCGCGTTCTTCAAACACAATTTCGCAGGCGCCGCTTTCGGACGCAGCTGCCCGTGGCGCCGGCGGTCCGCATGAATAGTTAAAAACAAGGCGCCGAGGTGGGCGGAGGACGGAGGAGCGGCGGTCACTGGGGTGGATCCGGGATGTGCGGTGGTGACTAATTGAGGCTCGGGTGAAATGGTTCGGCAGGGCGGCTATTTAGTTTCCGACGGCGAGCAGAGAGACGTGGAAGTCGGACTGGCTCCGCCTTCCTGTGATGCGGGCGGCGTGCGTACGTTTGGCCGGCTCGTTTTAGGTCTCGGGATATAAATCGAGCACGGAGGTTCGGGTGCTACAAAAGGGGGAGGTGAATTAGCGAGCAGAGGTGAATGAATGTAAATGGCATGCGGCCCCCCCCCCCCCCCCCCGAATTACACCGGCGCCGCCGATCGATCGCCCAGACTGGAGATCGATCAATGTCAACGTAACAAGACAAAAGAGATGGCCGTTTGGTTTGAAAAGGTGCTCAGGTACAGCCGTGGACCGTGCCGTTCACTCAGTGAGCAGGGAGAGAGATAGAGGGGGGAGGGGGGGGGGGGGGGGGAGATGAGCGGACCACCCACCGTGATGCACCACCCCCTTCAGACCCTGGATGATGGGCTCCACCGCTGGGTTGTCTTTGTGGCCCAGCTGTGTGTGTGAGAGAGAGAGAGAGAGAGAGAGAGAGAGAGAGAGAGAGAGAGAGAGAGAGAGAGAGAGAGAGAGAGAGAGAGAGAGAGAGAGAGAGAGAGAGAGAGAGAGAGAGAGAGAGAGAGAGAGAGAGAATAACACAGTTCGGTAAACAGCAGAGAAAGCCCAGGCCGTCTCTCCCTTCCTTCAAAGTGCCGGCAGACACTCACCTGCGCCGCGGGAAAAGACGCACACATGTCATTTGGATCCGCGGCGCTTCAGATTCCGCTTAACGCGTTGCTGCTGTTTTATGAGGCGTGCCGACAAAGTACGGCATGAATCACAATGCGGGGGGAGAATGCCCAGCTGGTGAGATCCTCTATGCTTTTCCCATTAGATGGAGATATATCTGTCTGTCTGTCTGTCTGTCTGTCTGTCTATCTATCTCTCTGTCTGTTCAAAGACAGAGAGACACACACACACACATATATATTCAACATATATATAGAGAAAGATGTGGCTCCTTCTAAGGCAATGTCACCTCCTCCCTTATTTGTAATTCTTGAGACGGCGCTAACATTATCTAGCTGTTTAGCTACACACTCTCTCCACAATAGCCCCCAATGTCCTACTTAAGAGACGCGGTTGGACAAAACGGGGATGGGACGCGGGGACCGCCCTCTCCCTTCTCCACATTAATTCAGGTCAGTCGGAAGAGAATAATTGTGTTCAACTGAATGCTGAATGTGGATAATATGAGCACCTCAGAGGCCATTAAGAGACCTGGGGATTAGGGGAAGTAACCTTGCCTTATTGATTGGATATGGTGAATCTGTGCCAGTGTGTGTGTGTGTGTGTGTGTGTCTGTGTTCGGGTGCGTGTGTGTGTGTGTGTGTGTGTGCGAGCGCTTGTACGCACGCGTGTGTTCGTGTGTGTGCATGCATGAGTGCGTTTCGGTAAAAAAAAAAATCTAAATAAAATACAAACACAAATATAAAAGCTAACGTCGCAATCTGCGACCCAGCGGATCGCGCGCGCTGCGGCGCTAATTGCGGTAAGCGATAGAGACGTCAGAAGGCAGCGGCGGCGTTTAGGTTCCCCGCCCGCCTGCGGTTCCTCACTGTCGGCGGCGGCAACACCCTGACGCCAGCACCTGCGTCCCCGTTCCGGGTTCGCGGTGACCCCTGAGTGATACACTCTACTCTTCTTATCGCTAGATTAAACAGAAAATAGAACCGAGTGAAAAATGAGCCACGGCAACGAGCCTCGGTTGTGCTTATGAACATCTCACCGAGTAATATTGTTCCTCGCGCGGAGAGTTCACAGGTGCATGTAGAAAAATGAATACCTTTCAGGATCATTAAGGGGCTTTTTTTTTTGTTGGATTATGATATTAGTATATCAGAGCAAGCTCGAAATTCCTTTTTAATACGTTTCTTTTAATAGCTGTCCGAAAACACACACACCCACACCTTCGGGTAACCGTTAACCAATTAGGGTGGCGGGGGTGTTTTTAAAAGGTTACCCTGTGTGAAGCAGGCCACTTAAAAAGGGGAAGATTCATCTCATCCCCCCGTCTGCCCCCAAACTACAATGTGCAACCGTTGCGGTATGAAAGTTTAAACAACTTCCTGAACAGCCGAGGAACTCTGTGGGGGACGCAGACGAGAGGAAAAAAGCTGCAGAAGAAGAAGGGGGATCTGGATTCTCCTCTACATTTAGAGCCCCTTACGGGCCAAGAATCCAATGTACCCACTCGCCGCGGCTACTTTTACTGCTTTCTCACCTTGAAGCATGAGCACGTCTTTTTTCTCTCCGAAAGAATAAAAGAACATTAGAGGAGGAGTAGCGCGGACATCAGCCATATAAAACACACACACGCACACACACACACACACACACACACACACACACACACACACACACACACTCTGATGTGAGCAGAATGACTCACAGAACTAGTGAGTGCTATTATCCACAGAAAGCTTTCAGACACGTCACATGAGGTCGTGCATGTAGACTCTGTAACTGAAATGCGTATATATAATACACTTTTTACCTCAAATGCGGAAATATAATGCACTCTTTACCCGAGGTAAGTACATCCACTAAGTTTCTGAAGTCAGTACATGAAGGAACAATATGTACCTGAATCGATACATTAATTACACACTGTATCCGAAAAAGTACACAGTGTACCTGGAATAAGTACACACAATACACTCTCGCAATACAAGCCGTGGCAGAGCGAGAGTAACAGGGTTAAAACTTCAAGCGTCCCAATGAAAAGGCTGAAAACATTTATTCAGAGATTGATCTCTAGGGCTAATCCTGGCTCAACCAGCTAGTAATAACCATGCTTACCATTCCCTGTCTCTCTTCACTGTTTTGTCCATAAAGGCACAATAAGGCCCGTACATAATATAGAAAAGTTCAAAATAAAATTACATTAAATAAGATAGATCGAGCTCAGGATTTTATGAATCGTTATCGGATCATCAAAATTTCAATCTAAAAATCTATTTATTTATTTTAAACCAGCCCTGTATATAATACACCAAAATATGTATAGACACAATATGCACACACACTCTAACTGAAATAAGTATATACACAGTATGCACACACACACTCTTAAACACTGTATGCACACACTAACTGAAATAGGTATTATATAAAGTATGCAGGCACTAACTGAAATAGGGTTATTCACAGCATGCACACACTGTACCTGTAGTAGGGCTATACACAGTGTGCACACACTAACCGAAACAGGTACACAGTGTATGTACACAGTACGCACGCACACACTGTACCTGAAAGAAGACGGCCATGGCTGCGATGCTGCGTCTTTGTCTGATGGCGGCGCCAAGGCTGTCAAAGTCGTCAGAGTTGTACAGGTAGATCTGCATCTGTGGAGGGGACACACACACACACACACACACACACACACACACACACACACACACACACACACACACACACACACACACACACACACACACACACACACACACACACACACACACACACACACACACACACCTCTTAGAATGCTGCGGTTGGGCAGGGGGGAGGGGAGGGGGGGAGGGGAGGGGGGGGCTCGCCCATTATCAATCACTTGGACACACCACTGAGGATTTGATGAAAAGCTATTTGAAGGGCATTAAAAAGAGGCTTATTCATCACGGCCATACATCATGTATCCCATAATATTTGCCAAATCCTTTTTTTTTTTTTCTTAAAGCTTCCCCCGGAGAGAGGAGCAGAGGGTTTTAACGCCCCAGTCCAGGGACGTTACAACAGCAGGACGCTACCTAAAGTGGTCCCATACGCCTCCTCCACCCAGGGACAGGACAGCCCTGCACAGGGGGACCCCCACCACCTCCCCCACCCCTCAATACCGATACTATTACCCTAGACCCCCCCCACCTCCTCACCCGGGACCACTAAAGTAGCCCCCCACCACCTCCTCCAACCCGGGACCAATAAAGTAGCCCCCCACCACCTCCTCTGACCGGGACCAATAAAGTAGCCCCCCACCACCTCCTCCAACCCGGGACCAATAAAGTAGCCCCCCACCACCTCCTCCAACCCGGGACCAATAAAGTAGCCCCCCACCACCTCCTCTGACCGGGACCAATGAAGTAGCCCCCCACCACCTCCTCCAACCCGGGACCAATGAAGTAGCCCCCCACCACCTCCTCCAACCCGGGACCAATGAAGTAGCCCCCCACCACCTCCTCTGAACGGGGAACACTAAAGTAGCCCCCCACCACCTCCTCTGAACGGGGAACACTAAAGTAGCCCCCCTCCACCTCCTCCACACAGGGTCTACTTTAGGAGCTTCGTGTGGAGGTGGGGAGGGTCTACTTTAGAAGTACCAGTGTTTTTGCTATAAATACATACATAAATAGCAAAAAAATAAAGACTAGAAAATAACTAAAAGTGAAGCAATGGGCACGGAAGGTTATTGAGCGGGAACGGCAGAGATACACGCCACTCAGACCGTCCAGGTGTCTTGGAGAGAAGGGAAAAGAGGGCGAGGGAACATGGAAGTGTGTGTGGGAACTGCTGCATGGCTGGTCCTGACCTTGCCAAGAAGGAGGGGGGGGGTAATATGACGAATGTCACCTTACCGCCGTAACACACGGTCACACAAGTCAGTTGCCAAAGCGCACGCTGGCTAGCCCCTCTCCTAATTGCCCTCCGCGTGATCTTGAACCACTTTACTTATTCGCTGCAGAATGTATAGATTATTATTTGCTTTTCCTTTTTTTTTTATGCGCAAAAGAGCATTTGACACCCTTGGTCTGGTGCTGACTTACACTTGTGCTCAGACCAGCACGCAGCCCAGCCGACAGGAGCCTGCCTGTGGAGTTTCTTTAACTGCAGCCTATTAATGGAACCAATTTGTTTTCACCCTGAAAACTCAGCAAGAAAGGCCATTCTCCATCCATCATCATTTAGTCATTAGTAAGCTGCATTAGCCAATTATCTTGACCCCCGTCGACGCTGCGCGTATATATATATATATATATATATATATATATATATATATATATATATATATATATATATATATATACATACATACTAATAAAACACACACATTTGCATTATACATATACCCATATATATTGCATGTATTAACATTATAAATGGTTGTGTTCCCATGAACAAAACCCTGTGAATCAGTGCTGCTGACAACAGCACTGATTCACATGCACACCGGGATAGGAACATATATATATGTGTGTGTGTGTGTGTGCGCGCGTGCGTGCGTGCGTGTGCGTGTGTGTGCGTGTGTGTGTGTGCGCGTGTGTGCGCGCGTGTCTCTGTCTGTCTGTCTGTCAGAGGGTGAAGGCAAGTTAATGACCTACAGTGTTAAACACTACTTCTAAATTAACTTCCTGTACACTCTGCAGAAACACACTCTCACACGCACGAACACCACTGCCAGTGCTTCATTGTTCTGAAACGTGCAGACAGCATTGTGCACGCACATGTCCGACACACACACACACACACACACACACACACACACACACACACACACACACACACACACACACACACACACACACACACACACACACACACACACACACACACACACACACACACACACACACACACAGACCTACTGCGGCGCGCTTCGCATCCATGTATAATTGATCTCGCCTCGGCGACACACTAATACATTATTATAACAGAGCTCACTGCAATCTCCTGAGGGGAAAGTCATTTTTCCATTGTTCAGTGTAGCCTCTGAGTAAACAGGTGGTCCATCCATCGATTAGCCCACTTCAACACCTAGATTCATGTGTAAGCTCCACGGGCCGTGGGGCCCAAGGTTCAGTGGCTGTGATACGGGGAGCCGCGGGGGGGGGAGTGAGTGAGTGGGGGGGGGGGGGGGGGGGGGGGGGGTGAGCTGGTTTCTATGCAACGTAGCCCCCCCACCACCACCACCACCACCGAGCAAAGCAGGGGCGGCGGCGTCACCTCCTGCCCCCCATGACAAAGGGCTGAAGGTCGCATGGGGACGACTCGTAGAAGGAATTTGGACGGAGGGTTACAGTGCTGTGACCAATTGGGCTAAAGAATGGTCCAAGCAGTTCAGCGGAGTGTATATATCTGAGCAGCAGAACGGTTGACCAGAAGTCTCTCTGGAGATCGTTGCTCTCAAGCATTAGGCCGCGGCTTTCTGTTGCAGTAGAGCACAGGGGATATGTGCCAACCTTTTAGAACCACATTAAGCTCCCGGTAATTGTGTCTATGTGTATTTATGTGTGATGTCTTTATGGGCCTCTGCATGCATGATTGTGTGTGTGTCTGTGTACTTGCATTTGACACGTTCCTGTGTCCATATACGTTACCAGGATACCAGGTCATTGAAATTTCAATCAAGACTTGCATTTTATCATATTTTTCATCTATTTTCTGAGCCGTTGATTGGGAAAACAAGTTGTGTTTCTCATAATTTCCCACAGTATTTCTGGCGAAAAACATGCCTACGTTTAGGGACATAATAATTTCCCCTGTTCGTCAGATTTGCTTTTCACCTAACAACACGTACCGTTCATCAGATTGAAATTCAAAGGAGTGGAAAGAGATTTAGAACCCTGCACCCACCATCAAACCAGCTATATGCCCAATAATTCACATTTAAATGGCAGCATATAATCCAGTGCCCTTTAACACATGATTGAACACAAAATGATGTGGCGGAAGGAAAAGAAAAAATCTCATCACAAAGTTGTTGGGAAGGAGCGCAGTAATGAGCAGAGCAAATAAAGGGATTACAGAAAACCTAGCTTTACATTAAAGGACACGTCATTAATAAGCCATCGGTTTGCCGAGATGAACAACAGCGGTGGGAGCGCTCCGGTGGATCAAACCCTGAACGGAGAACGAGCGTCACAACCACCGCGCTCCTCCTACAGGGGGAAAACACTGACATTTCACGAGGCTGAGTTCTGCATCATTATCTGAACAAAGTGCGGCAGAAAGAGACTCAGGGTTTCAGAAGCCTGAGCTTAGTTTGAAGTAATGACTTTCATCTTGAGTTCTTTCTTTGTGACATAAACACGCAAAGCAATTCTCGCCAGAGAATATGATGGGTAGCTTTTAACTGATGACTACTGTCTGCCAGTCTTGCGCATCGTCTGAAAGTGTGCAGCGATGGAAGTGTTACTAACCGCTTGCGTCCCCGTCCGTTCCATTGTGGATTTGTGTGTTTATAATACTAGCCTAATTCGCCCGGTAGTACGGTGATTGCAACTTTCTCACTGCAATCTCCTCCACACAAATGTATCAAACTATTTTTTGCTCGCACACCAAATCGATGTCTCTCTACACTCACACATCACGTATATGTGATATGTCCTTGCAAGCTAGCATATGCTAGGAATTCACACTATTTTTTGCACGCTCTGAAAAGATATTTAAAAATGCGTGTTGCTCTGTAATGTACATATATTTCCATGATAATTCGATGTATTCTTATCATTCACACATTTGCGGGGCTGTAGGACCACAATCCCAAAGAGACAGGGTGGGTATTTGAAAAAAATATACCTCTCTAATAATATGAATTATTATTATTATATGATATGATTTCACTAGGCTGTTTCAGACAAAGCCACCTTCCAGAAATACAGGGAATGGAAAATCATAGAGGAACTGAAACAAGAATGGTATATTAATTATGCACTAGCAACCTCTCAGTTGTTGATGCAGAGATTTATCAACTTCACCTCGGACTCAGTGGTCCACCTTGGCTACATTCTCCGCCCCGAGTGAGGGAAGTGTTCCGTGTCTGCCTGCTATGTAAGGGCAGGTGTTTCTATGTAAATTCGGGGCCAAGAGTTTTTTTTTTTTCCCTTTTCGTCCCCTGCTGAGGGACAAGGAAGGCTCTTACCTCCACTGGGAACCTCCGGCCTGCGATGCTGTGTTCGGAGCCCGCTGAGCCGTTCTGGCCCCAGTGGAACTCCATCTTCTCCGCCTTGAAGCGCCCCGGCAGGCCGGCCCCGCGCACAAAGTAGTCGTTCTTCAGCAGAACAGCGACTGCAGGGAGAGAACGGGAAGAGTGGGAAAAATAAGGAATAGCGATGCGTTTACACACTATCACAGACAGCCTTTCTAGATTAGCATAACGAGATACAATTTTTTTAAGGGATCGGTCAGATGGGACACCTGGGACTTAATGTTATGTGCATGATAAGGTGGACAAGAGGTACGATGTCATATTTTTCTAATGATGGGATTTGCTCTAATGACCACAAGGCTCAAAAGAAGATTCCATGCAAGGCTTGATAAATTACCAATAGATATATTAATAATTGAAGGGTCTCAATACACATATGTAACATCCAAGGCATTCTTATGTAACACGCATTGACAGATTGTGAAAATTGCACTTGTGCGGCTCACATGTTTGTGAGTGTTCTTTAGCGAGTGTATATTTGCTTTACACCAGCACGGATCAATGTAAGGGAGAGCTAGCGTAGGAGGATTGCTAATAGGAGCGCTTGTTGTGGACACTTTGATACTTCGAAAAAGCGTGGCTGTACTGACAATGATGGTCAGGAAGCCACTTTTCAGGGCCATTTTTACTTTCATACCCTTGAGCTACTCTAATTAATATGAATTTATTCAATTGAACGGCACAAATAGAATAGCATGCATCTTAAATCCATGCTTTAATTATCGCAGTGTATTAGATGTTCCAGACAAAAAGAGTGTACGTTTCCTTTAGATCTTCAGCGATTCTATTGCTTGGATCCAAGAGTATTTATAGAAGACAATTAATTTAATATTCTCTTTGCCGACGACTCTGCTTAAAAACCATGAACTCAATAAAAGGTAGTATTAAACTAAGACACCAATTGTAAAAGAAATACAAAAATCAAAACTCATACAAGTAGGAGCACATAATTACCATGTGGAAAATGTAATTTTCCACATAAATTCAAATGGCTTCATCAAAGCATCCTTTAAAGGTGCAATGTATAAGATTTGCCAACTGACTAATTATTCCTCAACCAACAGGGTGTAGCAATATTAGCAGAAAGTTACCAGAAAATCTATCGTAAGAAACAATGAGATGCAGAGTCCCTTCCAAAAGGACCTTGGTTTCACCTCATCCTTCCCTCCTCCCCCGAAACGCATCCCCCCAATGAATATAATGAATAATTAGGGTTCATTTTTGAATGTTTGAACCAACAAATGTACACATTGTCCCTTTAATGTGTTGTCCTCATTATTGAAATCAAGTTAAAAAATAAATACATATTTTAAAATCATTATACATATATAGAACAGTTATATCAAATACAATATTTCCCTTTGCGCAAGAAAATGAAAAAGCACAGGAGGCCTTGTTTTCATTGGAAACCACTGTTTTCTGAATGCATTTCCACATGTCATGCCAAGTGACACCGCGGGTTGTGAATGCATCGCAAAAAGGCTCGCTGGATGCTCCGCTGAATAGTCAAACATCATTTGAAGATGGATATGGATGGGATCAAAATGTATCCAGGATCGTGTTGCCATCGCTCACTGATTGTGTCTCTAGCAGTGTTTTTCTGTTGCCTCCTCAGCCTCTGACACACACACACACACACACACACACACACACACACACACACACACACACACACACACACACACACACACACACACACACACACACACACACACACACACACACACATCTCTAACCAAATAAGAGAGTGCTCCCTCTTCCCCTGCTATTGACTGACATCCGCCTGCTACAGGAGGATTTAGTCCGTCTCTCCAGATCAAGCCACGAAACAAAGCGCAGCGAGGAGCAGCGAGGTGCGCGTGGATCCGCAAACAGACCGCTGACAGGAGAACAGACGCGCGCGCCGTGACGCGTCTTGAATCCAGACGTCTGCTTAAAAATATGAAATCCACCCCCACGCGGCGTGAGAGAGACGGGGGAAGGGGGCTGTCGCGCAGGAAGGGGGGTTTAAAGAGGAAGGACGGAAGGAGATGAGAGAGGGGAGGTGATGAGAGAGGAAGGATCAGAGGAGATGGCTTCCTGTGGAGGGGACGTCGCGTGTGAAGAGCGGCGAGATCATGAGATCAGAGCGGGAAACCGGCGTGGCGGCGGCGGCGGCTTGTGGTGCCGGTTGCTGAGCAGTAGGACAGGTCTCCCCGTGTGACCCCCACATCTTCTGCGGCTCTCTTGCCTAAAAAGTTGTGATGCTCGCTAATAAAAAAAAGCCCTGCCGGGGGTGGTGGTGCCACGGTGTTGAAATCCCGCACGCAGGAATTAAGAAAGTCTGGGAGGCGGGTTGGCCCTGGGACTTTCATTAGAAATGCTGTTCCGGGTGCGTCTGTCTGAACTCGAGAAACAGCAGAGCGGGAATTAAGACGCTAAGCCAAAAAGACCTTGAATCACAGCCTGTGAAGGAACGCGAGTGTGCGTGAAAGTAAACCCTTGATCAATGCAAATGTCCCCAGGGACTCTCCCCTTTCCGCATGAATTTGGTCGACGGACTGATATTTGCCTGGGAAGTGTTTAGTTAAACAACAATGACTGGAACACTGCCAAAACAGAGGCCGGTGTCAGCGCGGTTCAAGGCGTACGAATATGGCTGTGCCGCGGTGAATCACGACGCATTGATCAGGTCTCCGAGGCAGCCTCACCACTAATATTGCCACGCTGTAATTGTTTGGCACAAGCTCGATTGTGATTGTTGACCGACGTGACGTTTGACGAATGCTAAATATAACCGGCAATGTCTTGTGTGACCGTTCCTACTAGGGATGTGTCGGTCGCGACTGATTCGTTACAACGAACGAATCCCGAACGTGAACGACAAGAACTGGTTCCCCAAAACAAGAAGAACTGATTCTTTGATTCTTTTTTTTAACATAAACCAAACATATGGTCACGAAAATAAAATATACAAACGAACAGAGCTCCGTCTCCCCGCGACTTATATTGATCGAGTCTACAACGTGCTCAAAGATTCAGCCAGTGAGAGGTAGCAATGGTGTTGGAATGGCACCGGGGTAAACCAATGACAAGGCGGTACCGTCGAATATGCGCGCTTTCTCTGTCTGCCTAACCCTCCATCTGTTTATTGGATAAACGCATTTCCCAATCCCAGGAGTCTTTGCTCCATTCTACATCAATTTAAGAACAAACAAAGAAATTAAACTGCAGTTCGTATTTTTTATTTATGACCATGCAAGTTCTGTAATGCCTGAACAATGAAGAATTAAATGTAAAGTAAAATAAAATTATAAATGTAAAACCATGAATGAAATATAGAGAGTAAGCAAGTGGTATAAATATTGGTGGGACGTTCGATATACTATATAGCAGGCATCTCCAAACGGCGGACTGCGGTCTTGACGGTCCTATCCGGACCCATGACCAATTAAAATAAAAATTATAAAAAAAAGTTTTTTTATTTATATATTATTATGTAATCTGACGTAACGAACGAATCAAAACGACCGAATCAAATAAACGAATCGTTATAGTGAACTGAACTGAAAGAACTAGTTCCCGGAAAAGAATCATTTTGCCCATCCCTAGTTCCTACCATCCTGACCCGATTCTATCGTTCTCTAAATGTGTGTTTCAAAAGAAGAGTGATTTTGATCTCAACGTAGTGATACAAAGATATAGACCTATGTATTTAGGGATAATGTATGTTACGATAATGACATTGTCGTTATTGTAAAATAATTGACTTTGAATGAGTTGCGTCCATAGCAACAGTCGGTTATTTATACAGTGGTCTGCTATTGAGAAATAACAGACCACTGAATACCGCGATTGATCAATAGGAAAAAAGGATATTAATCAAAGCTGTGTAATAATTGGCCATGCTATAATACATGTAGTATTTATAAATTACATATCTCGGACAAATTAACCAGGTTTAGGTGAGGTGGATCAGTTATCAGCTAAGATGTTTCCATTTCCATAGTTCTTTCAAGGTCAAGAAAACAAACTAGTATGGCTCCAGATCTAAATAAAAAGCACGTTGCAGAGCTACTATCCATCTCCGCTTTTTATGTTTGCTTCCATCTTTAGTGCATAAAGTCGGCCGAAGCATTTTTCCTCCCACTGGCCAGAGTTGTTATGGAAGCTAACGAGGCTAATTAAGATCAAAGGCACAAGACAACTCTCTGTACTCTAGAGAGACACATCACCAAACCAAGGGAGATCAATTACACTCAGAACTCTGCTGCCAACTGCCATGGGATTTCACAGCCATCTGATCTTTGAACGACAATTGCTCGCAAAAAGAAAAAATCTTGAAGGCATCGTTTGAGGCAACAGCTTATTATTAAACACGGGGACTTGTTTGTGTGGTGAAAAAAATATGAGACTTCTTGAAATAATGGTATTATATAAAGGACCAAAAAGAAAAAATTTAAAAGTGTATAATGGTTTGATTATTAAAGCACTGTGGTTGGATGACCAGATGAAACACAAGTTGCATAATTTGCTACTCGTGGAGACTTTTATTCAACAAGAATACACGTTTACAGTGTAAAATAAACAACGCCGATGGTTTGATGGGGTTGTGTATAATGCGGTTGGATGAAAACGCGTTGTGTCAAGAGCACTAATGGGTACCTGTCTTTCCTGTGTTCTTCATGGTAGTTTGGTTGGACGATTCGACATTGAACTTGTCAAGAGTTAGTTCCTGGTACTCCTGGGAAACCTGAGCGTTCTCGTCTATGATGTCCACCGGGGATTGGGTCCCCTCCCCACATTCTGGGTAGGCAGCGTGCCAAGCTGTAGGTCCATGGCTCACTGTGAGGGGGAGAGAAGCAGAGAAACACAGTCATACAAACTGACAGGAGGTCCACTGAAATAACCTTTTTTTCCTTTGGTTCGATTTTTTTCGGTTTTATTATTGTTTTCTCCATCCAGATCCCGTCTCAAAATAAAAAGCACCAATATAGCTTGTTCGACACTTTAACAATCCGCGTCCCATGGGTGCCATGGAGTCACTTCCTTTAGAATCCTCCACCAATGTCTTCCCTGCTAATCCTCTTCCCCTACAGTGGCACTGGTACAATGGAATAATCCACACCCGACAGCGCCCTGCTTGATCTCTTCTGGGCTACAATGGGCCAATGGAGCCACAAAAGAGTGCAGGATCAGAGGGAACAAGAAAGCATGCATGGGTTTTAACTTTTTTTTTTTTTTAGGTTGACGCAATATTCATGATCCAATTTCCAACAAATATAGGGCAACGCTGTCACTGGCTCATACAACGATTGAATTGCTCTTAGGGTGAGTACAAGAGACGCTGGATCTATATGGAGGTTTTGATGTGGCAAAACAAAAAATAAATAAAGTGGTTTAAGAAACCGAGGAGTCGCTATTCACGAATGTGTTTCATGATTTAAAAATAAGTGAATATGTAAATAAATCACTGAAAATGTCTTTATGAGGTTCATTCTCTTTAGCCAATCAGAGCTGTGATTTTACACTACATATTTTGCCACAGTGCCATTGTTGACAGTTGGCTCCTGTCGTGAAGGTGTTTTATCTTGGAGCACAGAGCAGAGATTTCTTCAGAAGAAACCTTGCCAAATGTAACTTATCAAATTGGCAAAGCAAAAGCGCCAAAATACATAAGATCTTGGCAAAACACAAGCAACAAAAAACTGGATGTTCAATTGTTCATCCATGTTCTATAATTGCAAATATACATTTTTCAATATTTGCAATTAATTAATTAATTACAACAACGAAAAAAATAATCTCTTTGAAAAACGACATATGGGAAAGGTGATGAAAGGGGAAGTGATTATTGTGAGGTCAGTCCTTTAATGAGGGCACCACAACCCTGACAGAATACAAATCTGCTGCTTTGTGAATACAGTACAGCAGCATCAATGGCGCAATAGCTGGAAATGTTCAGATGTTTTACCGATATCAAAATAAGCCCTTTAGTAAATTTGGTTGGAGAGGTAATTAAGCAATGCTTACCACGATATCCTCAACACAACATACATTTTACTGTGAAATGAAAATGCTTTTATTTTGGCTAATGCATTAATATTGTATTAGTCTTACAACTTTACAGAATTTCCAAATACTTCCCCTGGATGAGCGGAACTTAAGGTGTAACATTTAATAAGATTCATTGCAGAGTAAACCTTTTGGGTCTAAATTAAGTTCTTAAAAGTATTGATTCTCAAGTTTATCTCTTCTGCAAGTCAACCTTGCAAGAGTTCAACCAAAGAATCACCTTGAAATAATTTTGTCCTTCATGGTTTTTATCCCAAATTGCCTGCGAGTATGTTTATTATTTTTAAAAAGTAAACTACGCCCATACAAGCAAAAAAAAAATCAATAAATAATTATATGCTACACAAAATGTGTTGAAACCAATTTCACATAGTGATTTGCTGGAGTATAACTATAAACTCACAGCTTCTAATCAGGCATGTGAAAAGACTCCATTAACTTGTGAAGAGGTCTTTTTTAGGAACCGACATGTTTAGCGGTGGAGCTGAAATCAGATAAGCAGTAGTCGCAAAAGAGTCTATTAATCGCTCATTACTATTCCACAGAACGTCTACTGGGCTCTTAATAGTTTATGGTTTCTGCCAATCTCTTAAGTGTCCAAAACGAATGATTGATTCAGTGGGCGATACCAAGGCAACGGTCTATTGCTTAAGGTTTCAAAAAGGAGAATTAGTGTATACAATGTAACCTTGCCATGCAGGAACAGAATTGGGTAACAGTAAGCTCTTTAGGCTGAGGACAAGGACTCGTACTGTATTATTAATTCCACATACCCTCGCTGTTTGTGCACAGTGATGGTAATTTATGTTGATGTAGGGAAACACCCCCTAACCTCACCCCAGAACTAGATAGCACCTCGCTTCCACACACACACACACACACACACACACACACACACACACACACACACACACACACACACACACACACACACACACACACACACACACACACACACACACACACACACACACACACACACACACACACAGTTCCTTCAAGGATAAAATGAAATTAGGTGTTAGGATATTGAAACTTGTCCGAATATTTAATCAAACCACATTGTAAAACGGTAAATTATCCAGTATTGCTCCCATTACCATGGAATAGAAATGTATTATTGTAGTGATGGAGCAATTTACAGGGAGTGCCTATGGATAGAGGGTAGTCAAAAACACGGATATATGGTCAATGGGAGGTTGACAACGTTTCAGATTGAAGAATGGTTTGTAGACATAGGCTGAGATATATTTAAAAAAAAAATGTGGCTCTGACAATGTTCCCTAATAATGGGCACTGCTGGTCTTGCGTTTAAATATAGCTTATCATTTCCTTTTTTGAAAACCTCCAGCTATTTCATTCAACTTCCACATAAACACAGGGAAAAAACAAAACATTGGTGGACCTTTACATGGAACTTTTTCGAAGTTGTATTTGTCAATACAGCACAAGCACCAATTTGTTGTGCCGTCTAGTGAATATCACCTATTTGATTAGCACTGGCTTCAGTGAGACATCGTGACATGGTTACACCTTCCATGTTTTTAATCAGAGATGCTCCGTGCCTGTGAAAAATTTATTCTCAACTAATTGGAGAGTATAGGAGATAAGTTAAACTGAAGACTGTTATCTATTGGCTATTTTAATTGGATAAATAAGAATCTGATTATTACATTACTGCAACAATATTCACATTAAATTGTGAATATATGCAGCATATTTATGCATGATATTACGAAAGGCGTCCTCATGGTTAAAGTGCTGTTCAATACACTTGCAGAAGAGAGGCCGGGTAGGGTATGAAGTCAGGAATATCATTGTTATTTCAGCTCACTTAAGAGAGAATTTGAGTCTCCTGAAATGTTTTAAGGTTAGACTGCATGCATGACTGCAGTTGTCAGAAGGAGGGACAGGGATATTACACAATCCTTTCCTACTCACTTTATGAGTTAATGAGAACGTTGCATTCTGTTCCATTCATGGTCCACGCAGTTTATTCCTTCATAAAAAACTCTGGCTATAGCAGTTTTATGAAACACTAATTTGGTGTTTGGATTGTATAATTTATCTGTAAAATGCAGCAGCTGTCGCGTCGTAAATGTCAGTGATTATGTTCAGGGTTTTACGTTTGATGGATTTCTCATAAAGAACTTTCATCAAGTGGGGCGAACGGGCCTGCTCCTTAATGTCATTGATCATTAGGATTAAGATTCCATTCATCGAAAAATTTATTTACACTCAATATTAAGCAGTGCATAATATTATACCGTGGTAATATGTTATTTGGCACACCATGATACAAAATACGTAAAATTAAAGTCTGTTCATTCAGTCAGACACAACGATGAAAACAGACAAAAACGACAAAATAAATTGTATCCGTTTGACTTAAATGTGAAGCGTCAGACTATTTAAAGTGTCGGCCTTATCGGCCATCAATCCTTTTTCCTCCAAGGATAGGTTCACTGCTGTCCTTACTGACCTATTGACCTACCACTAGGCTGGTGACTGATTGGACCACTCAATACATATCCCAATCTGTGTGGGACCACATTTCAAACTTTAAACCAGATGTGACATAAGGAAATAAGTTTGTTTGAGGATCCCCTGGGAGAAGTAAAGCTTTGTACACATTTCCATTCGTTAAAATGATGCAACTTTTCAAAAGAGCACCTTTGCCCACAGATCGTTCTTCATATTCTTGTTTTTCCAGGTTGCATCGGGAATGGTTCAGTTCTGCATAGAACAATAATTTTTACGAGATCTGTGGCTTAGCCTGATTACCATCCTAAATATAGCCACATAGAGAAAATGCAAACATGCCATTGCAAGGTTGTTATTTATTTATTATATATTTTTAATGGCATTTCTTTATTTCTTGGTTCTCCACAAACCTAGCTTGCAGTCGGTTTATAACCCCTAGTTCCACTAGACTGGTTTTAACAGGGGCCTTGGGTCATTTTGGAATTCAGACTAAAGAAGGTTTTGGGTGACACGTTCATTAATGATAAGCAAAGGGGATGCTTTTATACAGACCGTATCCCCAGAAACCAATACAAGGTCGAAAGGTTTACGGTCCTAGCTCCCTGTGTTGGAGTAGCCAGGAGATTGTAATGGGAGCAAAAACCTGACTTAACTACTGAGCAACGCATTGCCAAGCCCTTGCACGTTATCCCTCCCATAATCCTGACGGTTTGCCTTTGACGTTTTATCTTTTGCCAATGCATCCCAGTAATTTATTAATGCTGGTTTATGCATAATTTGTGCTCAAAAATCATATTTAACCGTCTTTCACAGATATCGACAATGAATACGTAATGAAATAAATAAATAAAAGGATTAAACTGATTAATTACATGCAATAGTGATTTATGTGCCAGTAGCTGTGATGGCCGAAGTACGTGACTAAAAAAGGTGGAATCTTAACTGATATAGCTGTTTGGCACAGGATTAGGATAACCAACCAACTCTGCAATTATGACACATTATTAGACATCCCTAGGTGGAAATTACACGAGTAAACAGAGCTGAATGCCCATGCATGCCCGAATCTCACACATCAGGCTACACAAGCCATTGTTTAGCTGTGGTTGCGGGGGTAGTGTGTGTGTGTGTGTGTGTGTGTGTGTGTGTGTGTGTGTGTGTCCATCATTGGCTTAAATAAAACAGGCACATGTTTCTCTAAACCTGGCCTCTTCCGTTCCAGCCGTCATTCCATTAACCTTGAGGATAAATAACCTTGCCGGAGCTACCATGGTGACGCTGACAGAATGGCGATTGCCTTGTCATTTTCATTTTGTAAAGAAGACATGTTGCATGCCGCCTGGCAGCCCTCCCGGATTTGGCACACGATCCCCTGTGCAGAACAACACCCCGATAAGCCCATATGTAGAACCAGAAGGGAGAGAAAACAAGACAAGCGGATTTGAGTCAGTCATAGTGACAGCAGGATTACCAAGGGTCAAAAGAGTGATCTGAGAAGAGTGACAATAAAGGGAAGCGTCATTTTTAATATGCACCCTGTTGTATTTTGTCTTTTTTAATTGCGTGACTTTGGTCCAAGCCATTTGCTTCTCCACACTTTGAGTACTTATTTTTTTGAGATTTATTTTTTGAAGGTTTTATCCTTTTCATTGTAGAGTAAGAAGGTATGGGAGAGAGAGGGGGAGAGATGCAGCAAAAGGACCCCGGGCAGGAATCGAACCCCGGGCGCTGTGGTAAGGACTGGGCCTTAATGGTACGCTACGCGCTCAACCCGGTGAACGTCTGGGGCATCCCCACAATTTGAGTATGTCTGATGCCAAAAGGATCAAATTCAAACTAGCAACAACATTAATCAAATCCACAAGTTTACCCCAGTGTATTTAAAAGGATTTCATTTATAGGGGGCTATCTCCAATTCAAACAATCGTACCATGCTTGGGGAGGTGCATGCTATAGGCCTATTTAAGAGACGCAAAGTAGCACAGCCGAGTCCACTTCAAATATTTGAACACCATGCTAAGACGTGATCGAAATGTTCCATCAAATAAAACTAAAAAAACAACATCAAGACCAACAACATCAATTTGCTTTATTTTGTCACTTGCCGAAAAGTGGAATTATATAAATTGCTAGCACTAAAGGTCTAAGCCAAACGCAATACATTCATAACTTAGCTTTAAGGCCCTATGTAACGGAAGTCAGACAGTATTTTTGTGAGGCATCTTTTCAGCCGAGAGGATATCTCTGGATATAGCTATTCAAAATGTGGGAGTGTTTGTCGCGTTGACTAGGGTAGAGCTTCGCATTGATACATGATTCAGTCAAAAACAAGAATGAACTGTAAATCACCGTGCCATGAGATACAGTTAACAAAAGGGCAATCTCATTGGCCTAAATACTTTTCAGTATATTGGCAAGGTATGCGTTATAACTACGTTATACAGTACCTGAAGAAAGCAGGAAAATATTTGTTGTCGCAGATAATTGAAAAATACCTACACTGAGTAATTGTATTCTATACCATTGTATTGAAGTCTTTAAACTAATTTTTTCATTGTGAGTTAAACAATTTTCAAGCAATTTTCCAATTTAGTAGACTTCAGCAACAAATCATGTATGTAAATGTGTTTGGTTTGACTGCCTTCTTCCAAAATGTCGTATTTTAGTTATGTTATTTTGATAACTGTAGTAGAGCTTTCAAATGTATTCATATTTTATGTAAAAATAGAAAACCAAAATGGCTAATTAGGGTTAATCACAACTTGGCTTGATGCAAAATGTCCTTGCCTTTCAATTCCATGTTAGAAAAAGGCATTTCAGTCGCAGCACACAAATGAGCATATTTTAAAGTGCTTCACACTGCACTTCAACGTGAAAAAACCTGCCTCTGACGAAAAGATCAGCATGATTGTTTTTCTTATGTAAAACATGAAAAAATATATATATGTTTTCATAATTAGGTTAGTAATGACGGTATGGATGTATAGAAGACAATTAAAACATTGCAAAATTACAGTGTTGCTTTAGTTAGCAGCATGGACAGTCTTCATCTTTTCCCGAGGAGTCCCGCAACACAATTGTGTTTTATTTATTTATCATGCGTATCATTTAATTTGGACCATTCAAAAGGAGACAAACAGAATGACCCTTTTAAGAGGTTTCCTCTGTGCCACGTTTAGATCCAACACTGGGGATCCCCACACATGATGCTGTACCTAGAGTTGTCAGATTCCAATACAAAGAAATCACTCTATTCAGAACACCAAGAATACTCAGCCATAGACTCCGCAGTCGGACTAGTCGAAGAGTGGGTTTTCCAGCAGAGCGTTTACCACCAAACTGTGGCGGACAACTCCTTCCTAAAGGCCACCACACTCTTGTTTCTCCCAATGATAGATGTCAGAGAAGGAAAGAACCCTTAGAATAGGTCTCGCACACACACACAAACACACACACACACTCTTTAAGTTTACTATTCATGTACTAAAGGCGGTAATAGTTGTTAAAGTAGAAACTATTAGGCCATAATAGGTCAGGCCCAAACGTGGCAGCCATGACTTTCTCTTTGAGAAGCTCATGTGTAAGAGACAAACAAGTAGTCCCTCCACCGGTGGTTCGCAGTCGATGGATGCAGAGTTGCCTGCTGCAGGCTGTGAAGAACTCAAACAATGGCAAAGATCCATTTAGGGACAGTCTGCAGCCTCACAAGGGTTGAGTGTAAACCATTGGGTGACCCCATAGAGGCTGCATCCATACATTCTTTACAGACGATGGTCAGGATTTAACAGTCGTTTATGAGAGAATGGGAAATATGTGAATCACTTTAGCCTATTGAAAAAATATATATAATAACAGCTCAAAACGGGAATCTGGCCGACAAACAAACAAAGGCTGAACCGAGATAACACTGCGAGTAAACATGAGATTTTATTTTTATTTATTTTCTGTCAGAACAAAAAAAAGTGTATTCCCCTTTCAAATTAAAGTTGTAGCATTCTCTCACATCGCTTATTCACAGAGTAGGACAGCCAAGAAGATGCGATGAGATGTAGAAAGGCAATTTGAAAGGGAATCACTAATTGCTTTTGTTCACTTTCTTTTGAGATTGGCCTCATGATCCTGTATTCATAGGGCTCTGTACCTTTAAAAGGAATTCCATAATTGGCCAGCCTACCTCAAAAGACTTTAGCATTAAATAATAAATGCATGAACCACGATGCATCAACACTAGTTCCCGCTTTCAACAGCAAGTGAGAGAATATGAGATGAAGTCTACCGTTTTGACCTCATGATTATTAGGAGGTCTTGGTTTTTCTTATTTTACCTCCTCCAGAGAAGGTAATAAAAACATGCAGGGGGCCATTATCAATGAACACATGAGACAGAATATCGCTGGAGAAACCCTTCGGAGGTCAACAAACCTGACAGAAACCAGGCTGACAAATATCCCAGGTAACCTTGGAAACAATTCTCACTTCCGAAACTAAAATTGAGTTATTTGACCATTTATTAGCAGTATAGCAGCCAAGCCTTTCATTTTCATGCACTAGGAAATAAAACTTTGACAAAATGCAATGTGATTTGAATATTACAGTGTGCACGATAAAGTCGGAGGCTCTGCGATAGACTAATGCAAACACTTTTTATAGCCCACCTACTTCTAAACCCCCTGCGCTTTGCTAAGGGAGACACCAGTGTGATCGTTCTATCAGCTCAACATTTTTATGGTTGTCTTGGGCCAGCTGCCTCAGTCAATCAGAATGTGCTTTTCTGCCAGCTCCTAGAGGAATATAAAATATCTAGAATCGAGAGAACACAACCAAGTGTAAAAGACGCCGATATGGAATGGGTTTATGAACGCGGTTGGGGATCAAAGCAATTATCATCAGGTGATTGGCGGTTTCACCACGAAGCACATAAATGGTCAACGTCCCTCATGGTGCGTAATACCTAATTCAGGTTGACAATCACAAACTATGCTTGAGCATACTTTTGCAAAAGCCAAATCGACATGATCCTGTTAAAGTTTTATTTCCTAGCGTACTCGACAATTAAATACTCAGCTGCCACTGCTAAGAAATTAAATCACGGGAAACTCCCAAGACATTTTTACGTTGTATGAAAATACATGATTGCCTGATAGTTTGCTTAATTCTTTCGTTTTCTAACTAAAACAACAAGGTCATACGAGTCCATCGCTTTGTTTGGTGAAGTGTGAATTGTTGTCAAGGTTTCCTGGGTTATTTGGTCGCCTGGTTTCTGTCAGGGTGTTTGTTGACCTCTGCTGGGTGTCTCCAGCGATAGTCCTTCTCATGTTCATTGATAATGGCCCCCTGCATGTTTTTTAACACCTTCTCTGGAGGAGTAAAAATCACAAAACAAAGGCGAACGTCCTGAAAAGCAGATACAATTAATAATAATTATGTTAAGAATCATGAGGTCACAACGAGGTTGCTTTCAACACATATTCTCTTACTTGCTGTTGAAAGCAGCCCCTGGTGCTGTTGCATCATAGTCTATACATGTATTATTTAATGATGAAGTTCAATTAAAATCCCACAGGCTACTGTCTACATCATTATGATCCTCTGCAGATAGCAGACTGTGACACTGATATCGGCTACGTGAGGCTATAAAGGGGTGACAAAGGGTTCTGCTACACACCATAGAATCAACACAAAGGAGCAGACGCCCTGATCACTGGCATCACACCTGCAGGTCTCTGTCTGAGCCACCATATATAATTATATATCCGGGACCAGCAAATACACACAGGGTGGAAATGCCATCCATATGTTGTAAATAGTTTTTATGGAGTTCAATGCATTTTAGGTTTAGCAGGAAATTAAAATGTAAATACTAGTTTCACTTGCCTTGACGTAATAATGCTATGCAATTTAACCTAATGTTATCTTTTGGGAGAACTGTACATTTGCATCAATTGTATACAACTCAGTTAATAAAATATCTGTGTAATGAGCAACCATCTAACATCAATAGTAAGAAAACAAAATAAAGAAGTTTCCTCAATTGCTCCCTTAGGAACCAGGGCTCTCTTACAACGCTAGATAGTTTGTCCAAGGAGCATGACTTGACTGCAGGCATTAAAATGTGTAAAAACATAACCAGAAAGTCCTAGACACATTTTTAGAAGAGCTACTAACACAAATACAAATCAGTATGAGTCATAAATGTGTTTGTGATTGTGACGTTGAACAGAGATTCTTAACTAAATCGTGGCCATTAAGGATTTTCAAAATCACATTAAAACAAATCTATTTAGTTCGACAAGAGAGCGAGATGCCAGAAAGTCTGCAGAGAACTGTTCACATATTAAATCTGTGTTTGAGGACAGCCAAGGACACAGCATCCATAAAGATCAGTAAAAGATCACAATGGTTTTATATGTCACCCAAGAGGAGGGAGCACACATCGGCGAGGGACAGCATTGACATTGTTGTGGAACGGCATTAAAAATCCACCCTGCAGCTCAGAACCTGTGCGGTGACGTTGGGCGGAATCAATGCTCGGAAATTGGCCAGACCCAAAGTAGCAGAGAAATGATTATGAATTAATTCGGATAGCCCTAATGCGGATGGAGTGGGAACAGCTCAAACGTCAAGTATTTGGACAAAAGAAAATCTACCTGCTGGGTCTGAGATTGCTCTTTTACCTTGGAGGTAATTTGAGTAAATTATCCAATTGGCAAAGGCCACCATCACAAACTGTCCCTTCGGGTTTATTAATGATTCTTTGTGATTACTGCTGAGAGTATTTATTAGTAAGCCATTCTTATTGCTAAGGGGATGTGTTAAGCTGAAATAATGAGGACTTATTTGTACATGTCTATTGTTACTATAACATGCTTCCTTCCTTCCACCTATCCAGGAAAAGGGTGGATCATTTTGACTTGTTATTACAATACCATCACAATGCAAGACTTTACTCGGTTAACAACCAAACAATGTGGCTGGCGACCTCCGTAATACGCAAGGTTGGAGCAAAGGCTCAAAAGAAACTAATGCCTCACCCACACCCACTGACCACTACCAGCGGGCGGCATACAACCCATCGTAAATCATCCAAGGATAGGTGAACCAACTCTTTGAGGAGCGTATTTCACTGTTTTTCCCGTTGAGTCCCACGTTAAAGTGCCAAGGTAAAGTTGTTATTCAAACCGTGAACAGGCTAGCGGTAGAGTTCGGTTCAATGCTGATGCAATGAGTTGAACGTTTGATTAATTGATTGTCCCCCTGCAGTTAAATTATGAGACAGATTTCCCGCCTGTTTCTGCTTCCTGGGGTGGGCCAAAGTGGCACTCCACTTAGACATTAATCAGCTTCATTACCCTACTGTAGTGGGATCTGCAATCGCCATCCATCACTCCCTAGTGCTTCCCATAAATAGGCCATTCTTTGTTATACTCCACGCCAAATCAGCGCTGACGTCACAATGCAAAGTCTAATCGATGCATAAGAATGTTGTAATTGAAACACATTATGGTACGTCACACTTTACTGATGCGTGAAGTCAGTCAATCTTGCGCTGGCAAACATGATTGAGTATTTTTTCTTTCAGAACCCATTTTCATGCTCATAACAATCTTCTGAGGGTATTTATAGATGCAACATGTTGGTTAAGCAAACACAA
The DNA here is from genome assembly GCF_031168955.1 of Gadus macrocephalus. Classification (NCBI taxonomy): domain Eukaryota; kingdom Metazoa; phylum Chordata; class Actinopteri; order Gadiformes; family Gadidae; genus Gadus; species Gadus macrocephalus. The sequence goes on from NC_082394.1 coordinate 7,100,708, forward strand.
ATATTGGCTTATTCTTTTTTATTGTGTGGAAAGTGGATTGTTTATTCACAAACAGATTTAAGTCACCTGTCCTCAAAATAGATTTTTGAATGACAAGATTGCCCCCCTTTCAAACTTAAGAAAATGTCTTGTACGCAAAAGCCTGAATAAATGCATAACTCGCTATTGTAATTATTTGAATACGGCGTATTAAGATTGCCCTTGACAATCCAAAGCAAAAAAATATATATATGAGGCATGTCAACTCTGTGAACAGCGACATTGAAGGCACTACCCCATATAGGTAGCATCTGCCAAGTAGTGCTGAAGAGATCAGCATGTAAAAGAACACTTCCACAAGCGTTTCCACTCGAATCTTCGACCATCGCAATCTCCTCTTTAGGTCTGCCGTAAGAGACCCCGTTTGAGAGTTTAGCCCAGTTTGAAATTTCAGGTTGCGTGACATTGTCTTGAAGCCCTTATCTCCCGTGCCCAGACGTGACCGAGCGGGCCGTCTGTGACCTCCCGCCCCTCCCTGCCTCCTACCAAAAGAGGCACAGGGCTCCACTCCCAGCCAACGTCTACAGCCAGGGTGGGGGCTGGGGGTTGGAGGTGGGGGATGAGGGTGAGGGTTGGGTGGAAAGAACAACAATCAGTCTTCGGTCACACACCGAATGCCCCAGGTTATGTTTCTAGTTAAAGGTCAGCAGGCTATTAAACAGGGAGAATTCTATTAATCCGAGCATGGAATATAGCGCATGAGGAGACGGAGTCCCATCGCAGCACCGCATGTTAGTCTGGTGATAAAGAGATCTCTGCAGTGTGCGGCGTTAAAAGCCCTGCGTGCGATGTGATTTAATACCGCGGATATAAATAGGTGCCACATTATTTGCTTTGATGCTTTGCCATCTTGCTGACCTGAAGCTGTCCCTTCAGACTGAAGGATGATCGTGCCCTCTACCGCGCCCATGTGGGATGAGGTGCCGGGTGGACAGAGTCAAACTGTTTGCAGTCGCTGCGTCGGATCAGTGTAGGGGGCAACAACAGTTTTTTCGGTTAACTAGGCCTAAATGTTGGTCAAATGACGTGAGCAGGAAATCCTTCTTGAGACAGTTTCCCAGTGCTTTGTGTCGGACGCTTAGAATAGACACACATTTTGAAAGCCGATATAGGACATTAATATGAAAGTAAATATTTTTGACCAGCAAGCTATGTCCTGATTGTGGTTAACAGAATTGAAAGTTCCTAATTTGTATTTTTTTTTATGGTAATAATAATAATTATTATTATTATTAGTATTATATTTAGTCAAATAAAATATTAATTATAATGGACTAACTATCAGCATATCACATTCACAATAATGCAATGCCAAAAAATAAGTTGGATGAATCTTATACACAGGGCCACCAGAAAAGTGTGATTTGGCCCAAACCAGTTGGCTTGGGGTAGCAATTGGTACCCGACAGCAGGGATCTGATAAGTGTGGCGCCAAAGCTGTCTTCCAAGGCTAGACTCAATCTTTAATCAGGGGTCATTGTGTTCCACACAGCAGCCTCAAACACATAAAAGAAGGTGCAGGAAGTGCTAAATCAAACACCCATTGCAGTCTAATTGGACACGAGAATAGGCCAGAGCCAAAATATTGTTTAGCCTTGATGCTATCTGCTTCCATCTTGTGGGCTGTGTTAGAAACTGAGGCTTCCTGTTCTTGGGTGTGGGTCTTAGCGTATGTACAACGGGCCCCTCCGTCTGCAAAAAGAATATCCGGGTTCTTGTGTAAAGAAGAAAAAAAAGAAAAAATGGGTCCATAAATACATTCTTTCCCATGAGAGGAGCGTTTCCCCTTCCATCTGGCCTGGGCCCAGTAGTCGTCAACAATTGATTTCCAAACCACAAAGGGTTCTATAGAATGCAGAACCACTGCCAATACGATGTCCATCTCAACAGGTTTCCACAAAAGAGGACTCCTTGCAGCACTCCCAGCAGGTTCCATTTAAGATACACCATCTGCCCAAAACACATTTCAGATTCCGGGTACTTAATTTGTCCCGGGGAAAGTTTTTTTTTTATGCCGACACTGTTAACTATTAAACTCATATTACTCAACGATACAGCCTATGCCTAGAGTAGTACTGTTAAACGTTCTCCATGAGTGGGCGATTCTAGGACTACACCATTATAGCTGCTGCACACACACGTCGACCAGCATTAAAACCATTGACCCCTGACAGAACCATTACTTTTCTATAAGAAGAACACCAGAGGCAGTCTCAACCGTACAACCCGTAGATTAAAACGCTCTCAACGACACGACTTGGCGCTTAGCCAGGCACAAAATGCACATTGCAGCCATAGATCAGATCCCCTATCAGACTTCAATATCAGATCCCAACCAAGATGATTACATTTACATTATCAATTACAATTGCTAATAATTACTTCCCCTTTAACAAAACCAAAGCACTGAATGCTTTTAGAAGCTTTCGTTATCTAACATGACATATCAAACCTACTTTTTGAGATGGTAATGCTAGACTAGCAATGAGCTGCATGTATGCAACACATTAGGTAACCATGAGTACTAGTATTTAGCAATTGAGCGGACATCCTAACCAAGACAGTGTTTCTATTCAATTAGGTTTTAAAATGTGACCCCATATCATAGGTCTAATGTTTGCAATTAAAAGGGATGTGATCAAATGAATGTTGAAATTCGTCATAATATAAATTTGAAACTTTAGACTGGCAATACAAGTGAACGTCTGTGCGTAGCTGCAGTTCGGTGTGAGCAGAAGGATCGTGTGTCAAACAGAGGATGACTGATTGAGCAGGAAATTAAGAACAGTTCACACAAGACAACAACAAATACAGGGGGGTGGGAAGCTTGATTTGAAGAGAAGTCTTGAATAGATTCTAAGAGAACGCTGCCGTTAGCCTGATCAACACTGCCTGGTGCACGTATGTTGATACCAATCTATGCAATGATATAAGCAGAGACACACAGAATGACTTTTTACATTATATACAGCCTTTAATGCCATTTGGGAAGAATTCGCTTAGATAATGTTAACATTTTCACTTTGCTCAGCCTAAACACCTCAAGAGCTGCCATTTAGGGTGTCTGGGAAAAGCACTTAAGACCCTTAATCTAATAGAGCTGCCAATAGAGGGAGACCGCGGTAGAACGAGCCCCCACATAAAATGTACTTTGTACAAATAAAACCCAAAGATAACAAGCGGCGCTATAAAGCCGTTTAAACCCTTGACTCGACACTTCAGCAAACAGCGCAGGCTTGTTGAGTGACTGTTATTTGATTGGATGGAGGCCTTATTCATCCCTCGGGGTGGACAACCCAAGGCTCAAGAACAATTCATAGGTGTTGGTTAATTGTGGTAATGATGCAAACCATCATAGAACTTTAAAAGAAAAGTGCATTCCACGTGGAGAACCATGAACACATTTGCCTCGGAAGAAAAATGTATGAAAATTGTTGCAGGATAATATCAAACAACATGTGAGTGTACTGATGAATAAAATAGGCTATCCATTGCCATAGGGCCACAGCCGGATAAACATACAATATGTGCAACATCATGTGAAATTCATGCTCATATTGCGGTGAGATGAGCTGCAAAACAGGGGAGTAGGCCGAGCTACCGGGAGCCTTATTGTTTTGAATACAGAGTCTTTATTAACATTGAAAAGCATGGACTGGAGTACAAGGAATACATCTTCAGATGGCCATTGATATAAACCAACTATTCAGTATGCATAATCATGGATATGCATACGGTATGCAGTATAATATTTTTTCCTTTCCTTCTTCTAATTGACAGCCCATTTCAATGAATGAACAAAGGAATCCTGGTTAAAAAACAAAAGCTCTACATATCGGCTGAGAGTTGAATTCATCCAAAAAAATACAAGGCCTTTGGCTGAAATCTAAAATGAGCACAAACATGAAACAAGAATGCTGTGATGCAATGAACAATGAGTGTATGACAATGGCAGCCAGCTACAACCCCCTACGCAAGGCTACAGATGGTAGCATACGAATCCACCACCAGCACCTGCCTGCATTATGTTACACAATCGCTTTGACTGAACCATAAAACTCTAATAAGTCATCATTCTATCTCTGGCGTTATGGAAAGGAGTGGGGCAACAAGAACCCTTCTACTGGGTCATTCCACAGGTCATTTGCTCTTCTGCGAAAAATACTTGCATTGTTATTCGGTTGTGTATTTCAAATGATGTGTGGCTCAAGGTTATCGCATCTTCATTCTGCATAAACATGGAATGATTTTGGAGCTACAGTAATTATACATAGAGAAAGATGTTGGAGATAGTTCTGCTACATAGCTGTATAAAGATGTGGGAGCCACAGTCATTCAACATAGCTACAGAAAGATGTTGTGGCTGCAGTCCTTCTAAGAGGGTGGCTCTACACAGCCATTCAACATAGCTATAGAAAGATGGTGGAGCTCCACAGCCATTCAACACAGCTATAGGAAGATTTGGGGGCTATTTTGTTATACAGGGGAGAGCAGCTGGATATGGTTTCCCAACATAGCATGTGATTTCCAAGTCATTCCATGACAGCAAGCATTATCATTCTGTGCACGATTGAGGCAAGCTACCTCTAAATTGTTTTTAAAGCTTTATGTCAACTTCCTTCTCGTTGTAGGTTTAGTTTTTCAGTTTGTTGGATATATTGCAGGCACCGTGTTGGCCACACACCCCACAATGAGGGGAGCATATCCCTTTAATAGATTGCCATAACCGAGACGGCCCACCAGACAAATTAGGCCTAATTTCTCCCTTCAGTAAATATAAAAGATAGCTATGCGCTTGTTAATAAAACACATCATTCTTCACACATCTACCCTTGTATCTTAATTTCCCGCTTCATAGGGCACTACGTTGACGTGTCATACTCTAAAGAATAAAAAAAAAAAATATATATATATATATATATATATATTTCCCAAAAAGAATGCCTTAATGGATTTGAGGGTCCATCTAAAAAGCTCAGTGCTTTTGCTCTTCCCCCCCCCCCAAAAAAACGTTGCACACCTTTTTTGATCAACACTCCCCAGGTCTGCTCCAGTGCCATGGTTGCCGTTGCCCGGTGCTTTTCAGCAGAGACCCATTCAAAAGGGGCAGTGCCATGGAAATAAGTCCAATATTCTTGTCATTGCTCTCGACTCGTCCCCTGTAATGGCATGCTCTCCACCGCACGGAAGCCAGTTGGCTTAGATGTATCTTAGCACACTCCAATGGTTCCCAAAGACAGATGCATTTAATATAGCCAGCTGTGGTAGTAGATAAATCACAGCACACAATCACCTCCCACACAATCTGTAGACATCTCACAAAACAAGGTGGTATTATTCAACACATTGGTGTGTTAAATAATGCATTTGGTTATTTGGGCGTTGCGTTCTGCCCCATACGTCACTTTTATCAATGCTCTGTAGGCCTGTGCAATGTGTCCCATTGGGTATCTTTAGAGAGTGGTCCAGATAATCGGGTTTTGTTAACAAAGGGTTTATTTTGCGTTAGGACTGCTTCTATCCCAAATGCACAGCAGTTGCTCCAGTTTCGGTTCCTTCAGGTGATGTGGCTTAACTTCAAAGTTAATTGAATAAGTACCTTACTTCTTACGGCTAGGGCGTTTCATAAAACCCTCAACCTATCATGGGTTAGTAACACTGTACGGCATGGACACAAACTGTCTGCATATTGAAATGGTAAAGCAATATTTACCCTCAAGCAATTGTGCCTTTTTGTTATTGGATAGAATACGAAAAGCAGGATACAAGCAGGAAACTGTGTCTGAATAGTTAGATTACATTTTCCCGGATCAATTTGTAAATCGAGATAAAAAGCGATTCCCGGATCAATGTGTTAAAGCAGACAAAAGTGATCCCGTTTCCAATGGACCACAAAAGGGCTTTAAAATACAGTGAATAGTAAAGTGGCAGAAAATGCTGTTTTCCAGGCATAACACTGCACAGAATAAACCTTCATGTTTTCTACAGGCCCGAGTCATTGTTTATACAGACAAACACAATCGCACCGAGGTAAACCAAATAATCCTTCAGATATCCAGAAGATGTCATGCTTGTTCCCCCATTAGAAGACGAATGCTCCTCAATCTCCACACGACTGAATAATGGAAAAAAACAGAGCTGCTGATCATTGGCCCAGGGCTACAAAGAGCAGTTTGAAGAAGTCACATTAAGCTTTATCTCTCGAAACCCCTCAGTCAAAAGTCCTCGCGTTATTTTCAACCCTCGCGCTCGGTTACGATCAGCATATAAAAAGCATCATAAAAACTGGATTTTTCCATCTTAAAAAGATTGCCAAAGGTCTGCCAACGCAATCCACAACAGATGAAGGGACGCATCTCCATGTGTTCCAGTTAGGCTCGATTACTGCAATGCAATATCTCCCCTCCTCCAACAACTTCCACAGAACGACGAGTCCTGCTGAGACAACTGGACGATATTACCCCCCCGGTCTATCCGCTCTCCATTTACTTCCAATCAACGGCTAAGTGGTGTTTAAGGTTCTCCTGCGCACCTATAAAATCATACAGTCCTAACCAAGCAAACGCAACATTCCTTCTACTCCAAACAAGCAGTTTCCAAAAGACAACTGCGATTATGTCGGCGTTTTATCGGCATTGCGCCTTTGTATGTGGAACAGCTCGCCTACAACGAAGCAGGACTCTTGATGAGCTGGATCCAAAACCTACTTCTTCCCGCTCTCGTTTTGGCAGCTCTGAGCCTCTCGCCGTCTCGTATCAGTGGGCAGAGTCAGCCTCGATGGGCGTTTGCGTGACCACAGCGGCCGACAGGAAGCAGACCCCCTGAGTGCTCGCGGTGTCCACCTCGCCCTGTCTGATCTCAGTGTCGCGGTTGTCCGCCTGTCTGCGTTCAGCAGCGCTTTGCCCTCGAGCGGTGTTGTGGTCCCCCCCCGCGGAGCCGCTGATCTGACCCACGTCCAGCGGGCCTGCCACTGTGGCGTGCTGCTGGCGGTTCGACTGCTCGCACGCCTACGCCCGTCTCCTGCTGAGACCCCGTGTCCGAGGTCTGGCCGGTCGCCCGGTCGTCCCCCGACGATGTCCGCAGGCGCACGCACGGATGCACACGGACACACGGACACACACACACACCTTGCTCACTGCTGGTGCCGTCTAGGAGGTGACCGTCTCCACCTGGACCACCTCGTCCCAGGCGGTGATTACTCACACACACACACAGCGTGACACACACACACACGTTAATAAGCATGAAAATAATTTGGTGTTGTGGCTCAGGAACAGAACGGCTCCTCGAGCAACAGGTGCATGGTTGTGTGTTTCTGAAAGGTGTTGGGAATTCGGAGTAGTCGTCTGAGAACTGGTCTGAGACCATCCATCTCGAGGCCGGGTTGAAGGCGCAGAAGGTATGTTTGGCGGGCTCGAATTTGACTGGGAACACCATGTATACGCCAGCTATGAATAAGCCCCCTATTTCTGGAGGAATTCACGAAGCCCTGCTGCTGGGTTCACACTGCGCGTGTCTTTCTGCATGCAGGTGCGGAGGCTAATCTCACGAGGCAGGCCAGTTTGTGCTGCATATGAATGAATCGAACCTCGAACACTGCGAACGTCTCCCCCCTCCCAACACTTTGTTCACAGCTGTAGTCAACAGGCAGACATGCTCATCATCCCATCGGCAGTGTTCCTCAATGTTCATATTGACGGACGTGTGGGGCTACGCGAAAGGGAGCAAGGGAGGCTGAAGGGCTGGCCGGAATGTAAATCGGAAGGCTACAGTTTGACGGCGAGAACAATGCTGCAACAACCTCATCAGCATCCTTCATCTCCTCAAACACCCCGTCAGTCACTATAACCTTCATCAAAACTCACCCTCCTCATCGCGGCGGCAGGAAATATGAAGATGAACACGGTGAACTTGAAGACACTGGGCATCAAAAGCTTACAAATAAGATTGATGGAATGAAGTTGAACCCGGTCTTGAATGTAATGCATCATAATGTTGCACGTAATAGCATTTCCATGTTCTCCAATGAATATATTTGTATAGCACGCTGTATATATTTTTTATTCAAGGTTTTCATTGGTTGCATGCTTCACATTGCAAAAGTGTGTGTGTGTCCTTGTTTTCATACCACAGAACGATCCGATCCTGCATGCAGACGGTACACTACCCTATATCCACACACACCGCAGCCCAAGTGAAAAGGTCAAACAACAAAGATACTCAGAGCGTCAGTGTGTAAACTGACATCCAAAAAAACCTTATTAGCGTAAGGTCTTGCTAATTGCAAACAGAAGAAAGAGGTGAAGAGTCTCTCATGCAGAACAGGGATGGCCTCTGTAGAGGCTCCGAGTGAAACAGTGATTAGTGACGCTACATTACTCCAAGGGCACAGCTTTTCGTATCAGTCAACTCCTCAAAATACACCGGCTAACGCTGCTAACAGATACGCAGCCTGCCTGTGTAAAAATGCATTGCCTAGATTCCCTACACAACTCCGACGGCGGCTTTTGGACAGACACTCATTGCCTATTGTTCACCCCAGTGCACACATTAGGGTGTTCTAGTTTAGAGTTCATACAGTCAGCAGCGGTAGGAAAGTAAATAAACCCAAAGTGATCCTTGAGAATGCACGTTATAAACAAACGACGCCACAGACACCGAGCTCATTCCCTGAGTCAAAAGCAACCCAGGCTGAGAGGAGAGAATGGAGAGCGCTAGGACACCCACACAAACATAGCAAGCAGGCCTTCATTTGTACATAGTCACCGGTAAGCCACGCAGCTTATAAATATACATATTTAAATAAGGCAGTGGGCGTGTGCCTCTGTCCGTCTGTTTATGTGTGACTGTAGTGGAGAATTGGAATCTTTCACATGGTTAAGACATCCTTAAAAACTGTTCAATAATGCATTGCAGTAAAGCAACCTGGAAACAGGATGCTGAGCTTAACACCACGCATCCCCCCGTCCCCCAAGGTCAGGGGAGCGGAACGGCGGAGACCTGCCCAAAACAAGGACCTGTCCCTGGGACTAAGGGACCGAACAGTGAGACGCTGGAGCGGTGCACCACGGGTCATTGGACTGCGATGAGCCGGACCCGGCATACATACAGACTGGCACAAGTCCATCTCCCGGGGGGGGGAGAGAGAGAGAGAGAGAGAGAGAGACGCTGGGACGGACACACACACGCATAAAAAAACAACACACACACTTTTCGCATGTCGACCTGTCAGTACTTGCAGAGGCCTGTCACGGGTTGGGGTGCCCTCACAGCGAGGGGTGAACGCTAAATAGAGCATCAAACACAGCAGCGAGACGCGGTGACAGATCCCCCGTCCCACACACACACACACACACACACACACACACACACACACACACACACACACACACACACACACACACACACACACACACACACACACACACACACACACACACACACACACACACACACACACAGCGGTGTTGTTTTGACAGCTGAGGGAGAGCACGGGTACATCCCCATCCCTCCATTAGAGCACCTAGTGTTGCCATCTGATTTGTCGGAGGCGGCGACGGTGTGAACACAAACATGCTCAGTAATCACAGAGTGCAGACCCACGGTGTTTGAAAGCCACCGGCGCCTTCACACACACACGAGTGTCGCTGTGATTCATTATGCATTGTTTTTTACCGGACTTCAGTCCTCGGTTGCTGGTTTAGACGAGATTCAATGAATTCGATCTTTTTGATTAAAGGGTAACAACCCTGGTTCTGGTGGATGACTTCATCGCGAACACAAAGCCTAATTCTGGGAGTCAAGGAAGACACCACGCCCCACCCGGGTCACTCCATTACTCTTGAAACTAGAGCACATCCACATATATAGTAGCCTAGAAGTACACTTTTATATATACACACCCCATCTTAAGAGAAGACAAGATGGCCGCGTCGCACAAAAATAGGGTGGTTAAAAAAAATGCCAACCTTATTTTGAACACTGATTAAAGCCTAATCGCTGAAAGCCAAGGTTTTTATAACATGCGCCGGGCATTGGCATGGTGACGGGAAAAACAAATCACAAAGCCGTCGGTAAATGAGCTCTGGATATTATTTCAGGAGCCTCTTGATAAGCACGGAGGCACTTTGACCCAAAGCAAACGCTTTGTTTATTTACTCAAGCGGTCATTAACTGGCTGCACGGACAAGGAGCGGCCTCTATTCACATCCCTAAAAGCTTTAGTACGCCGCTTAATTATTCACATGGTTTCTGAAGAGTGCAACATTGATCCACTGCCTGAATTTAAACAGCTTGAAAGGGAATGACGGAGAGGGAGTCAAAGACAGAAGTGAGAGACAGAGAGAGAGATACCGAGGACTCACTGGGGAGAGACTATCTGATGCACATGTGGATACATGTGTCATATCCAAGAGGGACTAGAAAGCGACAACAAGTGCGGAGAAGGAGGCGGTCAACAAGGGAAAAGCAGGCAGGTTTGAGCCCCGGGAACCCCGAAATTACTAATTAGTCCACAAAACACAGTACAGCAGAACAATCATCTTGGGACGTCGTCATGCAGAAAGAACAGCCATTTTGTTATAGAAATCCAGCCTTAATCCAAACCTGTGTATCCTCCGTGCCCCACCCCCTACTGCATCCACACACAAACACACACACACATCTCGCACCCCCCCCCCCCCGGTCTGAATTCAGATGAGGGCCGCATTAGGGAAGATAGATGAGCGTGTGAAATGAAAGGAATAGAGGGAAAGCGAGAAAGTACAAGTTGAAATGAAAAATATTAATAAAGAAAAATCAGGAAAAAGCCATAGACGCAGTTGAAGAGAGCTCTTCCATCCATGTCCCACTTTAAACTCCAGGCCTTTGGAGAAGCCACACAGTGCCCCAATTCTTTGATTGGAGGACTTGTTTTGCCGTGTAAAAAAAAAACAGAAGTACACAAACAAACGGAGGGTCTGCCATCATTATTCCCTTTTTATGGCCCTGGTCATTTAACCAACCGATATATATTTTTTTGTTTGAATTATATTGCCCCTTCATGGTTTCACTCATGTTTCAATTCCTGATTTATGAAGATAATGTTAGCGCTCATTCCCCTCTCAATGCCATACTAATTTAAGAAAATGTATATTTACCGAGAAAGAGGATCCCTAAAAGTTATTCACAAAGAGAGCACTTACATTTCTAATTGCCTGTCAATACATTGAAGGCATAACAACACAAGTGGAAGCCTGCTACTCACCACTGTTAAAGCAGGGAGCACAATCAGCCATGATATCAGCCTCCATGACAAATTTCCTTCAAGTGGGAGGGGTAATAATGGGAATGGGCCATTTTGAAATTCTATGAATGCAATTCGAGAGCAACAATTACACCTGGAGCCATTATTCCTTTTGATTAGGCAGAACTCAAAAAGGCTTCCCTTCCTTGTACTGCAATTATGATAAATAGGGGAAATGATGTTTACCCAAAGGCAACCCCCTCCCACACGGTTTGATCACACCGCAAAGTATGAGTCTGGTTCTACAACCCCCCCCCCCCCCACCCCCCTCTCCCAATCCTAAAAGGAACAATAACAGTTCGATCCAGGACCATTACACACACCACTGCAGCAAGCTTATCAGGGGAAACAATCGTGTAAACTTTGTATCCCCCACAACCCTCACTACCCATTATAACTTGGCGTCCCGATGCGGAAATCAATAGTTAGCGGTGTAATTCTCTTAGGCTGGGATGAAGGCGTAGGATAAACTATCTAATAAGCTGTGGAGTCAGGTTGTGGAAAAATACAACACTAAAACTCAACCAAGAAAAGAGATCAGAAAACAAAGTAACTAACGAAACTTAACGAAAGTAATAGAAAAGCCTGCAGAACACCTGCTTTTCCAGCTTCACAAACAGTTTGGATTGCCAACCCAGGGTTTTTAATCAAACAATGCCAATGCATGGCTTCAACATTAGCCAACTACAGTTTTTTCCACTATGTTTTGTGGACTTCAAGCACAACCACATCTTGGTGGAAAACCTTCCCGTTTCCCTCCTCCCTTTACCTGGTCTCCCTTATCCATGAAGGAATACCCAGTTCCCCTCATCCTTTGCCCTCGCCTTCCTTAGCCATTCCTTTCATTACACTTTCTACACAAAAAGGTTATCTCGACCTATCCAGAAGAATTATATTGTATAAGGAATATCAGAACTTACTGGTGGCACAGAACATGATATATTTATGCGACTCACTGTTATTCCATGCTAAACTCATTCGTGGAGCATAAATGAGAGGTTATGATTAGGCCTAAAAAAATAACAAGTTTGGTTCCTGTTGGTTGTCAGTTGAGGTAGGTAGGGAATTTATTTTATTTTTTTATTATCTTTTTTCCACCGGCAGCGAATGATAGGTAGGACCTTTTTCTTTCTTTTTTTCTTTTTTTTTTTTACAGCAGCTTATAAAATAATTTGGGTCGCATATAAATTGACAGGGTCGGTCGGAAACCGTAACGGAACAAATTTTTTTTAAGGCCCTAGCATCTTTCTAAGGGTATAGTCAAATTCTCCCATAGTCACTGACCAAAACAGGAACGCTGAATACTGCAGACAATTGTTTGCTTTTCTTGGTTTGGATTCTTTATTCCTCTCACAACACAGCCGATAAAGACCCCTTTTGTACCTTTGCCGCAACATAGGAGGCAAGCGTTATGGCTTTCTTAACCGCCTGATGGCTTTCAGGCCATTAAGCCGTTTGTTCTCGGTGCAATTCGACAATGGACGGCCGTTCTAAAAGACGCATTAACCTCGCCAAAAAGTGTGCGATAATCAAGTCACAGGCGCCTCACCTTTTGATTAATGCCCACTATTGTGCGAATGCTTAAGTCTTTGATAGCCGTGGCGGCGTAACCAATATTATGTTATCTACCCCCTGCAGCGCGGCCGACACCTCTGGGAGGATGTGTACTCATTACAAAGTAACTCATCATCATTATGAGTTTAAAAATATGCTGAGCTGCTAGCTAGCTTATTCAAGCTCATCAGCATAACCACATTACAGGGGGAACCTGTGGGCTGGCAATCCAACACTTCCTCAATATTACCCTCCCAGCGGGCCTGGCGTGTCCACATCCATTACAGTGAATCTAGCTCCAACCAGGCCCCATATCTGCCACCAAGACAATCAGCATCCCTTGACACAGTACTGGCAAATAAAATTAATTAGAGCTACACTACAAACCTGTCCATCTAATGAATTAATCAGGACTAACTGGAAGAAGGAAAAATCTGACTTTTGGAAAAGATAGACGCTGGATAACCATCGGCCGATTTGCTGGGTGGTTGATCCGATTTTCTGTAACTCTGCACTGCTGACGTCAGAAGCCTTGCTAGGATATACCAGGGTGACGCCACAGAAAAACCAAAAACCGGAACAGAAACAGAAACTCGCTAATGATATATTATATTAGTTCAGGGCTCCCAAATCCCTAATTTATTTACATCCTAAATGGGTTTACCTCATCGGAGAGGAGACAGATTGCCAGAGGCAGTGGGAAGCGAGATGATTTGGGCCCAATTTTGTCTCAAATTGGCTGCTGCCAGTGCGATACATCATAGAGAATTAAGAGGCCTCTTCCCCCACCACAGAACTGAGTCCGTCATATTGGCACATCTGTCAGGGGCCTGCCCCTGACACAGACAAATGGGCCGATCCTGGCACAAGAAGGTTGATCTGAACTGCCAGCAATAACCAAGATTAATAATGAGTCAGCTCGAGCCTCAGTGAAATTCATTTTTAATAATTAGTTTCTGCACCTCTCAATTTTACCGACCATTAGCACAGGTACAACTGCAGGTTGATAAACCACCATCAGCAAGGCTGAACGGATATTGATGATGGTATGGTAAGCGCTTATCATCGGAGGGGAGGGACGTGACTACAGATGCAGGAAAAATACTGGCATTATTTTTTTCCTCGGGTCCGATGTGGGGAAAATAATCGCCATAGGCATTTAGTCATTGCTGCAGGCAAATGTTTAGATATGTATATATGATAGTGCTTGTTATTGCGTGTGTTAGTTTATGTGTGTGTGTGTGTGTGTGTGTGTGTGTGTGTCTGTGTGTCTGTGTGTCTGTGTGTGTCTGTGTGTGTCTGTGTGTGTCTGTGTGTGTGTGTGTGTGTGTGTGTGTGTGTGTGTGTGTGTGTGTGTTCTTTTGTTCAAGGGCGATATTTTTTCTTTCACTCCATTAAATCTTATATTTCGTGACAGCCTACACATCATTACATGGACTTCATTTTCTGGGGTTTATTCCAATCTGGGAAACAAGTAATGCCTGATGGCCTTTTATTGTTGAACCAGGCCTTCATGCAAATGATCTGCTGCGAAAAAGTGCCACGACCGTTTCAGAACAAAAATACCAAAACAACAAAAGGTGTAGTGGCCGCTTCGAAGCGTGTAAGTTATATACAGGTCTTGTCATTTATATTAGAAAAAAGAAACTGAAACAAATATTGACGGTTATTACTGTACTGTAATGAGAAACATCATTTGGGAATTTTCACCAAGCCCACACGTACAGCACTCCCAAATGTTGTTACAAGAAAGCAATCAAAAGCAGGAAAAAACGTGCTCATAATACTGGCCTAAAAGCCAACAATAAGAAGAGGAATAGAGGCACGAAGATAGGAATAGCAGGGAAGCCGGCAGAGGTATAGCGAGAACCTGCAGAGATAAGGTAAGGTGATAAATGATCCGTAGCCCCGTTAATGTGGGAGTGGTGAGTAACACATCACCTCTCATATGAAAAACGCCCCCACACACACACACACACACACACACACACACACACACACCCTTAAATAACATCAAATCAAATTACTGCGGATTTCAGGGCAACTTTCTTTGCAGTTCATAACCTGAGCACACAGAAAGCTAAGCCTCCCTACACCGCCCTTACGTTTGGCACTCAGCCTTCTCTCCCTTGTGTTTCACATAGAGGACTGGGTACCAGTTTTAGTGGGACAATTAGAATTATTTCCTCCAAGATAATGAAAGTGATTTTTACAAAAGAATGCCCAAAAATTAAAATAAAAATTAGCTCCTTTATCACAATTACCAAAAAGGTTTTTATATGGATTGGCAGAGCCAACGTTAAGAGGACATAAAATAAAATACAATGGCTTCCTCTGTGCTTCTTGTTAACCTTTAATAGTCAGGGGTGACCATGCTGCTCTCCTCCTTGCCATGCAGTCTTAAACTGAAGCCAACCAACTAGCACGAGGCACATCCAGCCAGGCGCATTTCAATTCCGAATATTTATAAGGAACAAAAACCAAACACAAAGCCGTTAAAAAGAGTGTTTGGATGCTAGGGCACGCTTGCCTGTGTCCGATTCACACTGGAGGATGCTAATTACAGCCCTGAAGCAGTGGACATTTCTGCGTTTCCTCCACATTTCTATTTTCAGTTGCAGAGAGGCAGCTTGCTCTCCCGTCGGGGGCTGGTGATGCGTTGTGTTGTTGACCCAGCAATGCAAGACGCAAGATCGTTAAATAGGCCACGCCCATCTACGGATCAAAACAACGGTACCGTCTGACAGTGGTGGAGTTGAGTTGGAAGGTGTATGGATCTGATATACTGTACATTTTATTATTGGACTTTTCTAGTGAGGGTAACCGACACAAGCGTCCAGCTGCTAGTTTACTATGGATCGATGACCTCTTCAGTATTCTATGAATGGGTCTTTTTCACAGTAGGTAACACACAGATTGAGATCATAAGCATTATTAGCCTTGTTGCTTTAATCCGGCCCAATTATACATTGTATATATATAATTTTTAGATTATATATAATATCCTCTGCATCGTACTATACTGTGTTTTATTGTCAATGCGATGGCATTTTGACAAAAGGTTCAAACAAAAGCAATTTAAAAATAACTTCTAACTGACTTAGAGGAAAGGTTAGGGTGATATTGGTACTTGAATGCAGCGAACCTCCTATATGTGGAGTCAAAACACTTCCAGGAAGTTCCAGAGTAAATACTGGAACTTTATAACTCCACCCTTCTGACTGGGCCCACGGTCACAGAGCCATAACCTCCATGATTCACTTTTCTTAACCATTACATTGACTTCCCCATTATTTTGTTGTTGCCGTTTACAAAAATATAAAAACCCTGCCTTAAAACCAAAGTAAAACAAAAAGAGGATGTGAGCATTTAACCAAAAAAATTCTTTGTCAGATCTATTAGTAAGACTCTGCGGCAACACAAAGTTGACACAATGATGGATGTCATTAAAGAGACACTCGTTTAAAAAACTTGGGAATGTGTAGAGTTCAAAATACTGGTTGTTAATAAAACGACAGAAATGCTAATGCAACGTAAACCACTTTGATTTCTTTTTTTTCTCCACTTTTACACCCGAGCCGAGATTCCACTCGCTCGCTCTGTCTGCGGAAAAGCTCACGCAGACGTTAAACAGAGTCAGATAGAAATCAATTACAAAGAAACATGATAATGAAGTCAGGAAGGAAATAGACAGGAACAAACATAACCATCAAACAATATTCTCACTTTGGATGTGTGGTTGTACAATATGTGAAATGAATATTCCCTCTTTCTGTTAATTATGGCTCAATGCCAACACATTGTTACGTGGTCGGATATATTCAGCAAACTTTCAAAAAAAGATGTGTCATTGCTGTTCTGTTAACCATCTGGGTTTTGACTCCTTCGTTCTGTAATCCCTTTGAGTCTCTTGGCAAACCATTTCACTGAGCTATTGTGTTAAAACATGTGGGCCTGTGCTTGACATGTTGGCATATAATGTGTTAACCAGTGTAGAGCAGGGAATTTCCTTTATAGTTTCAAATTGGATGGACAATGTCGGAAAGAAACTGCTTGAAAAGTTATTTGGCATTCAAACACTGATCATAATAGGGCCTGTATGAATACAAATTATATTTGCCAAGAAAAGTTGGCCTTTGAGGACAATGTAATTAATTGTTTGTGTTATTGTGATTAGCCAAAATCTAGTAAGATGTCCTTGGTGATCACAAGGCTAATAGAATAACTCCACATAATGTAGACTTCACTTTTCCATAAGAAATTATTTAAATTGAATTAAAGCTAGGGTAGGCAATTTGAAGGAACCAGCGAGCTTTAAATCTATTTTTTAAATATCCAACCGAGAAGTCCCATCCCCTCCTTCAGGCCAAAGTAAAGCTACTCCTTCAAAACGTATGAGTAGCTCGCTAGCTTTAGCATAAGGTCTGCCTAGCCTTGTGGAACATTGACATATATACAAAGAGGCCGCATTGACCGCTTCGACCCGCATTGACCACGGTACGTCCACGTTGCCGCCATATTTGAAAGGCCAAGACTGGCCTGTAAACAAAAACAAGGGGACTGGTGCTTTTTCTGGCTAAAAAGCACTTTAATGTTAACCATTCTCAAGAAGCCATTTTATATTCATTAAAAAAAAACTTTTTGATATATCAAAAAAAAAAAAAATATATATATATTTCAAAATGCTTTAATCTTTTTAACTCATTCTAATCGGTTAAGGAATGTCAACGTTTTAGTGCTTTTTATCCAGAAGAACCCCAGATCCCCCGTTTACTTGTAGTGGCTTAAAGGCCAGTCTGTGCCACTCCAATATGGCGGCGAGATCAGATGGTCACTGCGGCGTCAATGTTTACATGTCTATTTTGTGGAAGACTCTGGTTGTGCGCAATCAGGTCCACAAGGAAGGTACTGGTGGAAGCACAGTAAGGCTATCCAATCATAACAATTGGGCCAAATTAATTGATAGGCAGGTTTTTACAGGCCAGTGAGCAGCAGACACCAGATTTTTTTTCTCCCATTTTCTGTCAGAGCATTGGATACATTGATTGCTCTCAGGATGTAAAGAGAATTTCAGCAAATACGACCAAAAATGATTAAAAAATAAATTGCCTACCCTTGTGTTATATTAAACGCTGAGTTTTGATGCAACTGATAAGTGCATTTAAAGTGAAATTGAGCAAAACGCCCAACACACATAAAACAAAAGATGTTATCTTTAGCATATACTGTACTCATTTATGAAATACCATTATAACATTGTTTGAGCCACCCATGGAGATACTTACAAAAAGAAAAGGGTCTACCCGCCTACACAGTGACAGCCTTGCCGTTTATATAAGGTGATGTGTTCGTGATTTAAGCAAACAATGACGGGAAACTAAACGGAAACCAAAAAGAGGGAGAAGCAGACAAGGTCACGCATGTCCTCAGTGATAACCTTTTGTTTTATGAAATATGTTACCTAAATGCAGAGTTTAATCAATTATTTAGATGAAATGAGCAACCTTCAAGATGGTTTCACTTTTATTTGAGAGTCAGCCAGCTAAACTGGCCATGGACAGGCCATTCCATTAGGCTAAGTTGATAAAAAAAAATAAGTTGCCCCACTTAAATGCATTTCTTTTTCTACACATTTTTGCAAAGTATACAAAAAAACATGCAATGAGACAACTTCAAAACACATGAAATGACCTGAATATTTCCCACACACACGCGCACGCACACACGCACGCATGCGCGCGTTTAAAGGCACCACAAAAGCCATTTTCTCCAACCTTGTGGCAATAAAGAGTTTTTATAAGGCAACAGCAAACAAGTAATAGAAGAATATGAAAGGAAAAAAAAATGCGAAACCGCTAGGTCAGCGAGCGATGAGGAAGAACAGACGTGAGGCTGACACGACGGCGCTGATCATGTCAGAGAGGAATCCCACCGGGGAGTAAATTAGGACTCACTGGAATAGGCCCAATAGGCATCTCCGGCCGCTCTCCTCTCCCTCCTGACGTCCCCGTGCTCGTAACCTCCTAGTCCACCATGGTAAGGCTGGCCGTCCAGTGCCACTGTGGGAGGTAAACACAGAAGGATGAGGAGACGCGTTGAAAACACGTTACAGCACATATTCCTATAGCTGCTAGGACAGAGAGGAGATGTACACAAGATGGGCTATGGTTACCCTCTCCCATTTCAAACGTGAGCGTTATGAACCGATTTCCCAGATCGCAACACTGACCCCTCGACCCCAGTCTTGGTGCCGGGCCTTGGGTATCGAACTTGCATGTTCCCGCCGCTGAATATTAAATCACTTGGATGTGGAGCTGGAAGCCCGCCGTCCATGCCATCGGTAGATCCGACGTGCAATGGGGAGGATTGCAGCAGAGCCCTCTACACAGCGCATTAGGTTCATGAGCTCAATTATGGTTTATTTTGATCCCCATTTTGTTTCCCTGGTAGTGGACCATACGCTCCATGCGCACGCACTGCACTCTGGGGCTTCGTCGTGGGATCAGTGAATGGGCTGTTGTTTTTTAAATGCATTAAGGCTCAGGTGTGCCTTGTGCAGGCGCCATCAGAGGATATAATTCCTCCGGTATGAAGTGCAAACTACTCACAGAGATGGTACGTGATGGTATGGTACACACATTAATAAAGTGCTGTTGTGGGCTGAAAGAAAAATGGAACGAGTATAAACATCAATTATTGCAGAACCATCCCTTTCCCTGGCCCGAGGTAACGCATGTGCACGGCATCGAAAGAGTCTGAAGCGTGTGTAATTATATTTGAGTAATGAGCTACAGCCATCACTACTAGAGGGGGGAATTACTCAAGGATGAACTCCGCAAAAAGGAGGCTTTGCTGACCTTCAGCCCGTGAATACAGATACTTCCTGAGCCTCGGCGTAACCACAGCAGCTACAGTACGAAGGGGTCGGGTGTTATGATGTGGTGGTGGTGGTATACCAACCCCCCCGGCTTACCCCCGGTGTTTTCCACCCAAGCTGACATTGTTTGACATAATGACCTAATGGGAACTAATGATCATTGCTATCAGTGGTCTGGACGGAACAGAATGAAGCCCCTTTACAGCCCCTGTGATACTTCCATCTCGCTCATAGTTGCCATCAATCAACGCCCTTTACGGCAGCAGCTGCTGCTGCCGCTGCGAATGCCCGTTTCTTTCCGAGGTTGTGCACGGAAATGACGACGTGACTTGTATCTTGTATTTACCCATCGGTATGGGACACGTTGATAACCCTTCTGTTTAAAATCGTATGTTAAGTATTAAAAGCCTTTTTCTTGTTTTCATGTATTTATACACCATTTGATTATTTTATAGATTATTTTTTATTATTATTTTATTTTAAATTATCTATAGAAGTGTATATCTGATACTAATATTTTCGGAGACTAAAACACAATATGGATTAGAATATGAATATAGATTACCCATCCATATATAACTATGGGAAGCAAAGCTGTTTTGAAGATGTACACATAAGCTACAGTCAGTCTATTTCCTGAGAGAAGCGACCAATCAAACTGTCTCCCCAGGCGTCTAGCTGAAAAGTGGATAACCTTTAAGCCAGAATTCTATTAAGGATATCAGCAATTTATTAAATATCAGTAAGAAGTCATTGACAATCACCACACAAAGATGCATCTGACATCATGCATCCAATGATTAGACTTCATAATAAGATTACATCAATCTATTTTTGGAGCATCACGTCAACAAATTCCACGATTTTCGGAGCATTAGAGTCGACAAAACGACTTCCAATAATATCGGCTTTGTGCAAGAAAAAGATAGCAACCTCCTAAAAATTCAATGCCTTTGCTTTCACCTTTCCTTCTCAAGCATATGCCAAGAAACGGCTCCATGAAACGGGTCGACCCATTGTCGACTGGGTGTTTGGACCGAACACAATGCACCGTTGTATAGCTCCTCTCCAAATGCTCACAACACACTTGGGATTCAAAGCCTTGCAATAGCCCATCGACTACAGCTGGTTTACTGTTTCATGAAGGAGGCAACGACTTTGGCAAATTAGCATCATATCACTACATTTACACATTTGTCTTCCTGCTTTGGCGATTAACCGACTTGTTCCTGAACGTATCCGTTTGTGTGTGACGTCCTAAATCAATCCGTCAATAAATGAAGCCAGGAAGGGTCCGCAAACATCCCCTGATGAAATACCTGCGGGTTGTTTTTGTCCTGAGATTGTGTTGTCTTTTTTATTGCATGCTAGCTCTACCCTGAAACAAGAGGGGTGGTGATGCATGTCCGTTGACGGGGAAAGTGTCAACGAAGATGTATTTTCTATTTTTCAAACATTTAGGAAGAAAGGTGCATGTCGAGCAAAAATGTAAGATTGCGGAAAAATGATTCCCCTATCTTTGCAAAAGAGAACTCTGGTTTAAATATTAAATGTTGCTGTGTTCAATGTTTTGTTCGGATATTTAGAAGAAAAAAAAATCTATAAAAAAAAGGTTAAAAAGGAAGTAACATTAACATTGAACTGCACACTCTGTACACTTAACAAAATGGATTGCCTCGTTTCCATCAAAACGCTCTATCCAATCCAAGTCTCACTGCCTCACCTTCAAGTCTGCCATTGACGTAAAGGCCAGTTTGCAAATGTATCCCATTTTATGATAGATATGCCAGATATGTCGAAGGCCATGAGTATGTGAAATTGTATCTAATGCGACCCATTTAGGCCCGAGCAGTGTTTCCTCGCGTCTATTGAAGGGCTCAAATAGAGTGATCCACACATTAACCATGATGCCAGAATCCA
This sequence comes from Gadus macrocephalus, assembly GCF_031168955.1. NCBI lineage: Eukaryota > Metazoa > Chordata > Actinopteri > Gadiformes > Gadidae > Gadus > Gadus macrocephalus. Next base: position 7,122,382 of record NC_082394.1, read on the forward strand.
CGCCCGGGCTCCATGGGCCCTGTTCTCCTGAGGGCCAGCGGGGCAGGTTCATTCATGGAGTCCAATGGGAATAAGCTACAGCCCTCGGTTTGCTTTTCAATAAGCGATTGCAAATGAACACGCACAGGCGAGCACACAGACTCCTACTATGTTTTAAATCGGGCAAATGCAAATAGGCACACAAACACACACACACACACAGACAGACACACACGTTACCAATAGTTGCATCATTATGGGCTGATTAATTAGCCATGGCGGGGAGTCTTGGGGAGCCTATAAGAAGCGGGGCACAATGCATCGGGCCTCGTTTACCAGCAGCTTCCTCCCCCACATAAAAAGAGACGTCAGAAGAAGGCACGGGACGCGTGCCACTTAGGTTCCTCGATTTATCAAGCAAATGATACATGACGAAAAACATTATCACGGTTATTTGTGCATCCCATCAAAGCAAAGCTACCCCCTTGGCCCTATATCTGTGCGTTTCAGTATCAAAGTTATTTTTTGCTCTCGCTGTGCCTCTACGGTCCTTCTGGCCAGGTTAAATAGTGTGAATGCTTCCAAATGACACCGCAACCCGGTGTTGTGCTCTCTCTACAAATGGCGGCCAAAGACAGGTCACATCAAAGGGATCCCTTGACGTGAAGTCAGTGAGGCACACTGGTCATGTTGGGTATGACACAAGCTCCCCTCCCTCCCCCTCACATCCGGCAGTGGAACGATGGCACCAGAAAAACTAAGAACTACTTCTTCGACCCCAGTTTCCTTTCCCCACTATATTAATTAACCCTCTCAAAAAAGGAAATGCAAACAGGCTAGCGGGGAAACATTTTTCTGCTGGTGCTGGAGGCTATTTGTGTGTGACAGGGTGTGTATGTGCGTCTGTGTGTGCATGCGCATATGTGTGTGCGCAGGCAGGTTGCGGAACAGCAGGGCTGCTACACCTTTGATCAGAGAGCAGAGGAGACAGCACCATGTCAACAGTTTACACTCATCCGTGTCAGCCATCCCCTGTGGGCATGGGATTAAAGCCACAGCCTCTCTGGTGGGGTAGCGCAGACAGCAGAGAGAGAGAGAGAGAGAGAGAGAGAGAGACTCAAGTTGATGGAGGAGAGTCTCACCCGACAACAAGAGAAGAAGAAATAAAAAAGTAAAGAATTATTCCATCAAATTTGAATAAAATGCATGGGAATACCAAGTTGGTTGGTTAATCAGTCACAGTTCAAATGAGCGCGAAAATGCATGAATGCAGGCCGGTTCAAAATATGGAGGCTGCGCGAGTCATCGGTGTGAAAAGTTAGCAGCATAGTACAGTACAATAAGGCGGTAAATATATTCACTGGCATCATAAACACCTTGTGCGCCGCAATTAGAGATACTAAATAATTTTTCCGGTTGCGGTGCCCTTCGGGAAAGGGCTGAATCATCAACAGCTCCATTAGAGCCTACTATTTAGAGTTCCATAACATCGTTCTTCTAAACAACAAGCAATGTCACCCCGGAGAGCAGTCCATGACAACCGCATGAGCTTTAAGGTTACCTGAGCCGATTGGCGGGGATGCCTGAGTTAAATAACAACTCTGGTTAAAGTTGTAGTGGCAGCATACGGGGAGATAATGTAGAGAGATTGGGGTGGCCCTTCTATGTCACTACTGTGATTTAAATGGATGGGACACAATTCCTGGATGGTGCTAGCCATATGGTGTCCATTACAACCTTCCTGGATTTTCTAGTACTTACATGATCTCATTTAACTGTAAGATATATTTCCCAGACATGTCATTTCCCCGGATGGCAAAATTAGGCTCCTTTAAAAAAATGGCCTTCGTGAAAGGCTTAAAATAATTTGACAAAGAGATGAGCAAAACAATTATTGGTAATCACCAGGCCAATTAATCTTCCCTTGCAAGGTAGCGAGCTAGCATATTTTTTGTTTTATTTCCCCCATTGCGAGCCTCTATGCCATGGAGACTGCCCTTCTCTAAGACTTCATCTTAAACTGTCTTGAAGGAATACAAAAAAATAAACACCAGTAAAAACCTGAACTGAACCCTTCAAAATTGATCGCGTTTCCATTAAATTCTGAAGCAATTTGAATACTGTGAATGACTACACAGTCCCATTGATCTGTACAACACTAAAGAACTCGTTCCAGTGTGGAAGCTGAAAGTCAGAGGACAGCCAACAATGGATACAGCGAAAGGAGGGACAGCAACAGCAGCCTCTGATTGGAATGAACTTTTAGCTACATATGAACAAAAGAATGAACAAGAATATGATTGGACAATATTTACACACCAAGTTATCAATATGGTCAGCTGTACCTGACAATATTCTACACTGCCAGACAAACAAGATGAATGCTATAAACAAATTGAATTTGAATGCATTCCGAAGTGGGCCACAACTTAAGTTCAACTGAAGAAATAAACCCTTTGGCATGTGGAGGTGTGTGCAAATGTGCGTGCGCGTGTGTGTGTCTTCCCAGGAAAGAGGTGGTTGGGGTGAAATGTGCAGGGCTCTGCGAGTCAGACATCAAGCTAGGGAACAGAAAAACTGCCAAGATCAGCCAAAGATGAGGTACGAAGTAGTGAAGCCTGAGGGATAAAACATGAACCTGCGAATAAAGAAATAAATAAATCAGACTCAAATCCCCAACGGAGATGTTTAGGCATACACAGCTAAAAGCAAATAAGCAGTTTCAGCAGCGAGGACTTTAGCGGCTTTGGGGCGGAGAGATTCAGCCACATTACAGTAAAATTAGGTTCTGTCAAGTGCTGAAACAATTTACGCTCTCATAAATCATTAACAGAAATCCTTCATGCAAATGTTTCTCGATAAGAGCTGCGCCTAAGCCTCAACTCCTCCAAGACAATACCAAACATGGGACGTAACATGACAGCTTTTTTTCCCCATAGTCTCTCACGTTTTCAATTTAGGAATAGTGTGAGCCTAGCCCACTTGTGGTGTTGTATAGTTCGATTTACCATTCTACATGCAGCCCGTCTGCAAATTAACTTTGTAATGCAGAGACATCACGCAGATTTTAGACGAGCTGCCTGCAATTATCTCTACCTCACGTTTTGGGGGACTATTTTGGTCCCTTGTGTACACAAGAGACCAAAATAGCCTTAAGAGCAAATCAGTATATATGTTGATGAAAAAAGTGGTTGGAGTATCTATCCAATATGTGGCGTTTTTAATTCGCCAGGTGCATTCATTTTATTATCGCAGGATGTCCGTTCCCTGCTCAACCAATCAGGTATTAGATGACGCGTTGCTCCAGAGACAGACATGTTGCTAGTCTCTGGTAGGACGGCGCTTCCGCAACATTGTACGGGCCTCTGCGTAGCGACGCTGATCTGTGTGGCCTGATGTCGTCAACATAGGACAATGTCTTTATGTGTACACATTTGATGCGGAAACAATATGTCGTTACCAAATGTTTTCCTCTCTTAAGTATTTAGGGTTTATCAAAACATTTGAAATAACTGCAATTTTATAATGTAAATGCAAGCATTTAAAAGATTCATTAAAATGAATGTGTGTGCTGCTGAGTTCATCACTCCTACCAGACAAACCAGTAAACGTTCAGAAAACTAACTTTTGCAATGTGGTTAGGATTAGAATTGCAACTAGTGATCTTTTAATAGATTGATGCTACCGTTTATTAATTAGTTAGCACACATGAAGAATAAGATGCGGTTTATTTACAACCCAAACATATCGCTAAACAAACGATATGTTATGTTAGTATTTTCATTCAGTTAGAAAATGTCTAGATTATACAATGTACTCTTTTGTGCAGTGATGGTTATGGGTTGCCTTAAATATTGATTTAAATAAAATATGAAAAAAGTCTATGGCAAATAATGGTGATATAATAATCTGACCAAACCAAAGGATGTTTGTGTGCTCTCCCTTGTCTGGAGATTTTGTTGTTTTTGAGAGAGACAGAGACAGAGAGAGACAGAGACAGAGACAGAGAACTCAAATGGGAAAATTGTACTGTTATCGATTCCCAAATACATTCGGTTGCCGGTAAAAAAATAAATAAATTACATTATACCTCTTCATAACATTATGGTATTTCTTATGAACTGGGCGGATTAGCATGGTGTATTTTAAACTCTGTTCAAGGCATGGAACGGAGACTACTCCATTCCTCAATAAAGCTCATCCACGCAAAAAATATATGGATATTCTATGATAATACATTTTGCCTATTCCGACTGTCAATTCCACAACTGCTACAGAATGTGAGAGCATTAACATATGTCCAATCCAGTTGGATCGCTGAAGAAAAAAAGAGGAGTGCGGTGTATCTGCCTACCAATGATGAAAAGCAATCCTGCAGCTCATTGGCCAAATGACTCCAAGCCAACCATAAATACTACCACTAAACTGGGACTGCAAAACCACTTCTTCAACCCTGCTAGAGGCCATACAAGCAGTCTGCCGGCCTCTCTTCCTCTTTAGCTACTCTTTGATGTCAGCGCCTAATCAATACTTCAAGGCATAACTTGGCAATACTAAATAAAACCGTGAAGAGAAACGAAGCCCTACTTTTGTGGCATATTCTATTCGTTACAGAATACAATTGTCAACCATATAGTCTGTATATTTCAGTTTCTGTACACTAATTATCTGAAAGGAAACTACATTTAATAAGTCCATCCATATACAATTGTTTTGTGATAGTCAGAAAATGAAAAACTCGATTAACAAACAAGTTGTATTGATCCGGGCATACGTTCACAGTGAATTACTCTGTCTCTAAATTACCATTTAGATAGAAACGGCCCTGCAAAAGTGTATTCTGAAATGTACTTAATAGCTAATTTTAAATAATCCGTTTAATTTCCTGTTTTATGGCCTATGATTTAATAACGTGCTTGTTATTTCAATATGAAATATAATACCGTCATAGTAAACTGATGCCCTATTTAGCATTTAAATTGACCTTGGTTTGTCATTCAATTTAACATAAATCATCCTATGTGTACAATGAAATGAATACAGCTCTTATCAGTGGCACACCTGAAAAGTACTCCTCTTTCATGTTATCGACCTTCTATAAATACAACATGCTATGTGTTCCTTTACCAGCATTCTAGTCTATGTGACTTGCTAGTCTTCCGGCTATTTAAATAGAGTGTTGTAGCACTAATGACAAAAACAATCTTGCTGACATGCTTAGTAATCAAATGTTCTGGGTCGATTCCAAAAATATACATTAATAATGGCACTATACAAAAGCAAACTCCAAAAGCATAATTTCACGATTAGGCTTTATAAATGTGGATCATATAGTTGGAAGATACAAAATTACCAAAATTGGCCAATTTTGGCCGATTGTATTAAAAATGTCCTCAGAACAAGCAGCAAGTAGACACATTTTCCATATGCGTTGCTTATAACCAGGCTATAGTATTGAATACACTCATAGAAAACCATAATAATACTGTTAAAGCCAAGTTTGGCATACAAAGCGATTATCGTTGATAAAATATTAGCGTTAAAGACTGTTCCACCGGGTTTGGTGAACAATAACATACACGATAAGGGACATCGGCTCAATCAAGCTGTGGGCTGATGTTCTGTTCATAATGTCCTTGATCATCGCGGCATTTAGAATAGAATATAATCTTTATTTGTCATTGGGTTAAATACAGTGTATTTACGAAATTAAGATGCAAATCTTGTTCAGTGCTTTTTTTTTTTAAGTATTAAGTATTTCAGAAATGTGCTGCATGAACAAGAGGATCTGGAGGTGTTGCTTTTATTTATTTTTTTCCCCCACTGCATATGTTCTCGAGCTGAATGCAAAGTACATAAAAGAACAAGGAAACGGCCTACGGAACACATGTCACTTCCTCCCTGTGGAAAAATAATGGCTAAGAATATACACTGTATCTGCACATTCCACTCGACATGAAAGGATGCGCGCCGGACTTCAATGGAAGGGGTATCCGTATGGGATCTCAGACACCCAGCAAACTGGGTTTTTGTCTCGGCCGGTCAAAAGGAATGCAAAACACATGTTTTCTCAGGGAGACACTCGTGTCCCCTCCATTAAACAGAGAAATAGCAAAAACACCCACGACACCTGCATAGTAATGCACTTTAATTGGGCCTACCTTTGTACCTAAGGTCAATGTCATCCCCCTTTGGCCACTTATAGCCCATGATTCTGACCCTCTTATTCAAAGAGAAGCCGGTCACAGCGCCTTGACTTTAAGAAGCATTTCTTCATCGCCCTAAAAAACTAAAATCAACACTGCACTTCATTGCAGAGTGGTCGGAATTGTATACTGTACTAAGAGCACTGCGCAGGGCTCTGAATTGATCCAAGTCCTGTAATTTATCGGTTACACTAATGTCGACAGGACAATCTTGTTAGTACCTAGAGCTATGCCATATGTCCCTTTAAAAATCAATAGTGCAATATGAGATTAGCCTCTCTATCGCAACGTTGTGGATGGAGTTCCCCCCATGTTGCCTCTTTCCCCCCCGATGTTGGAGGCTGCATTTGTGAAGAGTCCATTTCTGAACGCATTATTGGAATGTCCTCGCCGGGTGAAACGATGCACGGACACTTCTCCACCTGCTTCGTCATGCACAGCTTCCATTAATGTCTCCTGGATGCTGCAGGTAAACGGACCCCGTTATCCCATAATATCACCTGCAATTGTTAATATCACTCGACTCTATTTCTACTTATTAAATACTTTCCCCTTCACCAGAAATATATACTTTACAGTACATACCGTGTCCCCTGCCCCAATTACATAGGAACTACACATCGGAATAGATCTACGATTCAATAGAGACTGTGGCATAGACGTAAACATTTTAAAATACAGATAAACGGATGGGGAGAGAAGATGGCTGCCAGTCTCCACTAGTGTCTCTGGGGTGTTGTTTACCGGGGGCCAGATGCGTCCTGAAATCCCTGGGTGATCACCGGTTACCTGGAGAGAGGTCTGCACGGCTGGGATAAACACACGCGTGCCAGGAGAGGTTGAGTAGCCTAGCATTGACAATAACACCCACCGCCCCCGCGTAATCAACCAGCACTAATCCGACCACGTTTGACAGTGACGGTTTATTACAGAGTCGTGCGTACGTTTTTTTTTCTTTTTTCGCCCCAACGAGTTTGCATCAAATTCAGTTGTTGACTCCTCGTTTTTGCAAAACACTTGCACTGTTTATTAAACATGAAAGCTGTCTGTGTTGAGGCGTAACAAAAGAAAACTGACTCCGTTCTGAAATATGAAAATGTCAAAAGCAAAGGCCGTGGTATTCAAATCTCTAGATAATTGGGGTAGGACTACCAGGAGGCCTTGAATGTTTGTGTTGAGGTAAAGAAACATTTGCATTACCCGAAGGGGAGCGTGTCATCAGGATCGATAGGGCCGGGCTATAAAACCCTTGTTCCTCTTCCAAAACTATCCAACTCAGCACATATGCGGCATTAGAAACTTCCCAGAAATTAACTAGGACGCAAATTCACAATTGCAGCCATTGTCATTCGTTACAATGAGACAGATTGCGGCATTCACTTGGTCACACAGTGACAAATGAAAATGCAGACAGTGTGATCCAATGATGCTTATAGACCTATTCTTCCCCCTTTAAAGGAGAGAGGGTTGCCTTTGTAAAACATGAGGATACAGCAAAATACGTAAAAAATATCTTTCATAGAGTTGTAAAGGTCGGAGTATAAAGGTGTTTACATTCTCTTGGTTATTATTTAACAAAGGGATAGAGAAAGAGGGTTTAAGTGAATCAGCATCAAACTAACTGCCGAGGTAACAGCGTGTGGCCGATTCAGTCCTCACAAAGGATTATCAAGAAGGGCCGAATTGCAGGTTTACAGAACACTAGGCACTTGATATTGTCTTAACATTCCATGATGCCGGGCCAAAAGGAAACACAAATCTCAGCTCAATGTCGCTTGAAACTGAGTCGACACTGCCTGTGGGATTCATTTTGCCCAATTGATCAATACTTTTTAAGAGCTAATGGAAATTAGGTATTGAATGGCTCCAGTACAAGAAAATGCATTCACATTGTCAAGACAAAAAACCCGGAAGGACAACCAAATAAAAGCAGGCTGCTTGAGATGTCAGTAGTCCGGAGACTTTTCTATTGTAAAGAGTAAAGTCACTAAAGAAGCACAGTTCTTTAGTGTGGCTGGACACTGACAAAAAGGACACTCCAAGGAAAGTTGCCTTGGAGAAAAGTTTTTTTTACACGCATAAGCCGTGACAGCTAATCATTTGAGATAATTGCAGCATGCAGACTGTTAAAGTCCAGGCTATTCTACTGTTATATCATAGTTTCATAATGCCTGTGAAAAGATTTGGCCACAACTGAAACAGGCATAAGGCCTACGGCCGGTCTCTCTATGATTTTTAAATCAATAAGTATTGCAAAGCTATAAATATATTGTTTGCACGCATCACACAACAGGCCAACTGTCTTTTTTGAAATCACATAAAAACCTCCACAAAAAGGTCGACAAAGTATTTTGGGAAGATATTTAAAAATAGTGGCCTTTATCAAGTTTGCCAGTGAAAGCCTACCGGTAATTTGTTTTTGATATGCTTGAAGTCTCAACAGGTCAACGCAAAGGGCTTCTTCCCTATCCAGGGACTAAATTAAATTGTAGTCTTAATCCAGAATAGTTCTTCATCACTGTCAACGTGCGTGTCTGCCACCCCAACTGACTTTGTAGGAATTTGAATTATTCAGAGCACATGATGTCACACTTGCCCTTCGTAGTTCAAGTTAGGCGATGGAGAAAAAAGAAACAGACAATAGGTGGCAACATCTTTTTAACCAAAAATACAAAAACATCCTCATTAAAGTGACTTGCATAACCATACAGAAGGTCAAAAACTAGTCATCATCTGCCATCTTGAGATATTGACTATTGGACTCCTCAGATGGTCTAATTCGCCAGCATTTAACACATTTTCTATTCAACGCCGCCCTGATCGTTCTGTAATTTCTTTAAATAATACCTCCATGTTCTCCTTGAGGCTAGCTGCTGGAGCAGTTTGACTGGGCTGGAAGGGCCACGAGAGAAACTACTATTGACACGAACTAAGGGCACTGAGGAAGTCGGTGTCACTACAGGACATCAGGGTCCAAAGAAAGAAGCCAACCATGCATGAAGAAGTTTGCCATGGAGTTAAATGGATAATCGAGAGCTAAACCACCACAAGGAGAAACTCAAAATGAAGGTTATTTAGTCTAGATATGGGGTTGAGAGAAAAATACCAATTGCTACACATGAATGACCTCCCTCTTGTAAATAGCCTGCATTTTACAAGGCAGCGTAACCTAAAGTAACAAAGACCTATGGCATGAAGGGAAACAACTGAAAGAGAGGTGGTGAGGACATTAGAGGTTGAAAAATAAAACTGATTTTATTAATCCAGGTCTCAAGCCTCCACTGAAATTGAAATTCTTCCCTCTGTTAAAGTTAAACCTGCCTCTTTGAAAATGCATCCTGTAAATATGTGTGGTAACTAAATTAAGTCCTTTATATATCTAGGATTATTTCAAATCACCTCCATGAAAGCAGATGCTAATTAAATCTGGTTTGTAGGGCCATTTTAGTTCAGAAATGGGGATAATCCCTGTCCAGGAAGTCCAAAAGGAATCCCGAACAAAAGAGAATTGTGTTATTGGAAGACCCAGCCCTTCCTCAACAGAATGGTCTATTTAAATCAGCTCACATTTTGTTGCTTGAACTTCCTTCCCAACCCTAACCCATGACATGGATTGAAGGATTATTAACATACACCAGGTGATGATTCAAGAGACTTTACAACTCCACTAACTCTCATCCGCAATCTAAATTAATCAATTAATTGTTGAAGCATCTCACACAAAATTTGAAAAAATAGGATAAATTGATAAATTGGAAAAAATGTGCTACATAATTTCCTGAATGGTTAAAGAAAACATGATTATATATCTCTGTCGCATTTCAAAACAACTATAACATTTCATAAAAAAAAAAAATACATACAAAGTGTTTGCATTGTGCAACAATCTCCCCGTTTTATTCAAGGACTCAGCCAAGCAAATAAACAGTTTAGTCAGTTATTATCGCTTCCAGTTAATACAAATGTTTGCGTGGCAATTTCTTAAAGCCGATAATCTCTCCCAAATGTGACAATGGGCGAATCGGGACGACCCTTGCACCGCACAAGCCTGTGTTTGCATGTGTTTATGCAGATCCAGTGGCTGACTGGTCATGTGAGGGGTATAACGTCCGCGCCGGTACGACACGATATAGACATAAATCAACATAATAATGGCTAAATGTTGACACAAAAGGAAATGGATGCAACTCATCCTTTTCATTGTATTTTGCTTGGTGATTAGATCTGATGTTTATTATTCCAATTTATTACCGTGGGGTCTGAACCAAACCCTGCAGGCGCCACCCATTGTGATTGCTATAGCAACTTGAGGCAGGGAGAAGGAAAAAACTACCCTCATGCCTACAGGCTATAGTCTCGCTTTTAAATTGTTTATCATATCTCAGAATGAACAATTGCGCTGGGTGTAAACCCCCTCCCCCCTCCCCTCAAAAAGTACAAAAAACAATGCGTGCTAAATAGAAGGTTTGGTCGGCTCGTCATAACAAATGCAAAAAAGTGAGAGGGTGGGGGGGGGGGGGGGGGGAACCGAGCCTGAGGGGTTTTGTTGTGCTTTGCCCTACGGTGCTGCGGTGCTGTCTGAATGACAGTTCAGACAGAGGCAAGTAAAGCAAACGCCACTATCTATCGCACAGACGCCAGAGAGGGCATCTGAGGGGAAAAGCACAAGGTGATGGAAGGACGCTGGACATCTATTGACACGGTCAAGTCCTTGAGTTAAGCTGTGTGACCCCAACTCCCCTTCCCTCGCGCCCGTCAGCAATGTGCATAATTGATTGCTCATTATTCACTATTTTTCCAGGGGGGGGGGGGGGGGGGTGTTGAAGAACAGAGCCTTCTGAAGCATGTGTCCCCCTGCATTGACTCTCTAAAACAGGACTCCATCTCTCCTACATGTGGGGATATTCTGGGCTACATCACTGGGCTGTGGTGGTTTGAAGAAGCGGTGAGTCACTGTGAATGATTAAAATGCTAGCGAGACTCTGGATCACAGCATCTCTGGCTCAGAGGCTTTAGCGGATTCAATTGAGGAACACACACACACACACACACACACACACACACACACACACACACACACACACACACACACACACACACACACACACACACACACACACACACACACACACACACACACAGGTACTGATTAGGTTAAACACACATACCGCTTAATCACAATATCAAATGCCACTAGTTAGCAAAAAAAAACGATAAAACACTGCATCCCCCCCGGATTTAATGCTCAAATCAGCCCACACCACATGACTCTGCCCTCATCTTCCCAGCTACAGCAACGACTCTGATGATATGAGGAGGTAAGTGACAGGTGCATGGAGGATTCATGAAATTAAAAAAGAAATACAAAGACACATCTTATTTGATTTAACAAAAATAAACTAATATTGTGTGACACGCTGCTGTTGAGATGAGAGGCTGATTTTGAAAGGAAATTAGATATTACCTTGGAATAGCAATCATGCGTTGTTGGATGAAAAATAGAAGAATAATAGGCCTATCGCAAAAAAGTACAATGAGCTAGAACAAGTAGTTTGAGTAGCTGGTATATTGAATATCTACAGCAGAGTGGCGTGTTGTCTTTGTATGGTTGCTGCTAGGGAGTTCTGCACAGTTGATAGTGTTCTGCAAGGTTTCTATGATGTTCTAGGTGGTTTCTAGGATGTGATGGGTGGTTGCTAGGGTGTGATGGGTAGTTGCTATGGTGTACTTTCCGGTTGTAGGATATTCTATGCCAGGGTGTTCTGTAGGGTTGCTGGAGAGTTTTGGGTGGTTGTTAGGGGGTCGTAGGTGGTTGCTAGGTTGATCTGGATGGGGTTCTCTTTGCTGTTCTAGGTGGTTTCTAATGTGTTCTATGTGGTTGCTAGGGTGTACTAGATGGTTGCTAGGGTATTCTGGGTGATTGCTAGGGTGATCTGGATGGTTACTGGCTGGTTCTATGTGGTTGCTAGGTGGTTCTAGATGGGGTTCTCTAGGGTGATCTAGATGGTCTCTATGTTGTTCTAGGTGGTCTCTAGTGTGTACTAGATGGTCTCTACTGTGTTCTAGAAGGTTTCTACTGTGTTCTAGATGGTCTCTACTGTGTTCTAGATGGTCTCTAGTGTGTTCTAGTTGGTTTCTAAGGTGTTCTATGTAGTTGCTATGGTGTACTAGGTGGGTGCTAGGGTCTTTTTGGTGGTGGCTGTTCTAGGGTTGCTATGGTTATGTAGGTGATTCATATGATTTTATAGGTAGTTGCTAGGGTCTTCTCGGTTAAAAGTCTAATAATTAAAAATGTATGAATAGCAAATTTTGGTTGTTTATATTGTAAGGTAGTACATTTGTTATTTTTGTGGTAGAAAGTATTACGTAGGAGTTGATTATGGAAGAACATTCATCTAGTGAGAGAATTGTGTTCATATTTAAATAGCCGTTTTATTATTTAAATGCGTGTGTATGTGGAAGACAGTTTAAGATATCTCTTTCAAAAGGTATAAACTTGGATTAAAAACCTGGGATGAGCAGTCACTGACAGGACCACAACATAATAGTCTACATATTGTGGAGTAGTGACGGTTGATGGATTTAAATAGTTTTAACACTAACAATTCAACAAAAAGCTGAAACAAAATTCCACACCTAATTACCCGTCCAAAGTGCGGGCATGATACAACTTATTGTTTCGTCGGATCTCAAATCACATTTCAAACATGGCCCCCCCATGTTCCAAGGACAACAAGCAATGTGAAATGATATGCAGGACTAAATGTATTCCGGACGGTTTACGAATCCAATAAAAAGGACGTGGAGTGATGAGGATTTGGTATATTAGGGGGGGGGGGGGGGGGGGGGGAGGTTATCCTGACCACTTCTTACATTGCCATCCCTAACCTGATCCAACAGCGCTTTCGTCCTATGACGGCCGACCGTAGTGTGTAACCTCGCCGCATGACATCCAGAAAACACCGAGAACTCCTTGGATATAAAAACGAACTGAAACGTGAATTACTCTACCGAAAGCTCTAGATTCCTCCAGAACATAACTGAATAAAGCCCAGGTAAAATATCGGTGGCTATAGGAAAACTGACAACGCCGTATAGCTTATGGGATGCTTGTAATCAGAGACTGTTAAGCAAGTAACTCGAAATCTGTGTTAACATGAAGACGATGGTCGGGGCCATTGCGTTATCGTGTAACGTGTCGACTGTCGGTGTAATGTTCAATGCGATCGTCTCGGAGACAATAGTGGACCCTGTGTGAGATGAAGCCCCGTGGCCTTAACCCAATGGAAACCCAATGATATTACTAGTGAAGTAGTGGGCTACTTTAAATAACGTTACAGACTACGGCTCTGGCCATGCCCTCGGTCAAAACGCATAACATCCAGAGGAGCATTACTATAAGTTGAGTATTTCAGATGCATTACGATCAAAGTTGCAGATACTTACCAGGGTGACATTCCGTGTGTTTGGACAGGGTTAAAAACGTGAAGGATAAGATCCACCAGTAACTTGGTTCCCGAATTCTCCGCATGTTAGATTACTCATCGAAGCAACAAGAAGGCAACGGGTGACAAAGTTTTCGAGGTTTATAAAAAGCATACACTTGAACGCAATAGATTAAAAAAAAGCAGAAGAATAACTTCACGAATAAACGGCTGGATGCAACAACAACACCGAAGTAGCCTTGCGCTGCTTGCCGAGACTCGCCGCTAAAACGCTAAATTATTCGCCCCGATGCCGAGCCGATGCATCTGCTTCTTCGAGGAATATACAAAGGCTGCGAACGTGCAAAAACAGTTCAGTATCACTTTGGGACGACCATGCATGCGTGAGGCTTTTGGACCGCGACATTCCCCAAGTCGGTATAAAGAGTCAACCCGGGCGATCAATGTGTGTGCAAGTCAGGAGGAGAGAGAAAAAAAGTGCTCCGATTATAATTAGTACACGTGACCGTTATTTCTTGATTATCCAAGGCGTTATCGTAGCGAAAAGAAGGGAATTAGCGCACGAAGGCTAATTTAAAAAAAGGTTCCATCCTCCTCCAGGAAGTAGCCTAGCGGTCAGGCGTGCGAGGATTCCTGGTCCCTGCTCTTCACGCGACTGACTGGAGCACACTACTGCGAGCCAGCCTGTATGGGGCGGGAGCAGAGCAGGGAGGGGATCCGAGTCTTGATTTGCTGAAAGCGAAGGGGATCTGTGTGGCGAATGGCTGATAGATGAAGACGAAGGATCAATTATTTCTATGTTAAAAACCACAAACAAATCTATTGAGGATGGATTAATGTAGGCCTACATCGAAAAAAGCAAGTCCTACAACCATTAAAAGGTTTATTTTGTATGTGTATCCAATGTAGTTATAAAACATTGGCTCCATTACATGTATTGTTTACACTGACAATAATATATTCCTGTTTTTCTTTCTTACTTTCTTTTTTAAATTTGTTTTCGACCGTGTATTCTGTTTTCGACTGGTTTAAATTACTTTTCTTTCCACTTCCTACCGTGGATATTGTATGGCCCTCCTGTGGCCACGGTGTGAGGGGTCCTTAGCGCCACTGGTGGAACTGTGAATGGAATACTTTAGCAGTAATCATCACCTGGAATATAATCAGCAGCGAGTGTATTGATCAGGGAATTCTAAATCCGCAGTGACGCATGCTTAATGGAGGAGAGTTTTGGTAAACGTATAGTTCAGTGGGTTTGTCGAGGACCCATACAGGTGGACATTTAATTTGAGGAATCTGATTACATTTCTCATTTAATTATGTTGTTTTCTACAGGGCTGGCGGGAACATTCACAAGGGCCCATTGCTTTTAATGCGAGCCATCTGCCTCCTCTCCAAAAAACGACTAGCTGAAAGAACGCTCCTCCAGGTCCCTCTAGGGCACGTCGACAGTTTGCACTGGCCTACCTTCCACTGTGCGCGCGACGAACCTTCTCGAAGCCTATACCTTCAACGGGCACGCAACGCTGACCTTCGACAGTTCTACCTGCTACAGGCACGCGACGCTGACCTTAACCAGTCCTACCTTCTACTGGCACGCACGGTCAACGGGCGCGCACGCCCACCTTCAGGTACACTACCTTCTACAAGCACGCAACGCTCACATAGTCGCTACCCGCATGAATTATTATGATTCATTTTTATTCAACTGATTAAATTCTAAGCCAAAACTCTGAAAAAGTATGAAAGCTTTATTCTGCTAAATCTGTTTTCTATGAATACAAAGTACAGCAAGCAGAGGCGAGGATGGCAGTATAGTTGAGGGACGTGTCGTGTAAAAAGGACTCGCTGCACAGCGTCAAAACTCTGTCCTACTGAACTGTGTCTGGTATGAGATGCTGTTCTCTCAGGTTCATTCCTCACCTCCACTTCCCACTACACAGCAGTCCTAAAGCAAATGTTCTCATGTTCTCCAGCAGATCAATAAGAGAGACGGTCATGCCAAGCCAGGAACCAAATGAGATTCCGTCCGATCAATTGTATTATTGTGCATCTAATTGTTGGGAAGCAACAATAACAGACCTCCATCACAGAATTATATAACTGTCTTCGAATTTCTCCCAGACTCTGGAAAATGAGCATGCACTATCCTTGTTGGAGGGGTATGGATATTTTGCTGGCTACAGCATTTATTCCACCCCTATTGTGCTGGCATCACATTACTGGTTTCTACACCAATAGTTTCAGGCTTCATCTTAGATATTATCTCTCTGCTGTTCCTAAGAATAGTAAATGCAAACGCAGTTAAAAGTAGTGATTTTGACGTAATTATGGCCTCCCATATTAAATGTTAAACATCTACAAATCTAAAAATCATCCACAGTTTGTTGTCTTTTTGGGAAAAAATAAGATGTGTGTGTTCGTAAACAAAATTATTTAAGACAGAATGCTGCGAAGCATCCAATCCAGAAGATAATTTATGACGAGACAAGTAACTGCTCTGGGGCAACTAGTGTGTGTGTGTGTGTGTGTGTGTGTGAGGTGGAGGAGAGAGGGGAGGGTGTAGGTTTAGAGAGGATTAAAATGTCTGTGATGAGCAGAAATTGATGTATTTTTGGAAAAAGCCCAAATGAAACCCCTGCTTTGTCTCTTGGATGTCCCTGGGGGGAGACTCGGTACCGGCTTGAGAGTTTATTAAAAACAAAAAACAAACAGACACTCCTAAAGTCACTTTAAAAAAAAGTACAACAGCTTGCGACACGAGTGAAATCGTGAGACTTACCCTTCAGGAAATCATAACTAGGAGACAGAAGGATTAGGAAAAGAGTGTTTGTGAAGATGTTCTACGGGAGGATCTTTGAAAGGCTAAATGAAAGCTGCTCTTGACTAGCTCAATGGCTAATTGCTGCATAGGGCGGCGTTTACAAATGTAAAACGAGAGAAATGTATCCACTTTCCGGGAACAAAGGAAAAAGAGTGCGATGGAAATACTATATTTTGTATTGGGTGATGATCTTTAATATGCTCCATACCTCCAGGACATCTCGGAGCAGAGGTTTGGAAGGAATACCAGAACACATCAAAAGTTATAGCTTAGGCAATTATTTTGCTCGTGTTACCATATATTTGTTCAACTTTTGCTTGTTGATATCGGCAAATAGACAGCCAATGCTCTTTTTTGATCTCAGCCTATCATGTGCATCAAAATCGTTCAGTGTTGTATACATAATTGTTCACAGTATGTGCTCTTCATTGGTTTCCAATTAATTAAAATGCGTAAATGAGTTCTGGATAACATGATCATACACAGAAGTTAGTCAAAGGGCCCCCTGGGATTCTCTGCTAAGGGCCCCTGTGGTATCTGGAATCAGATGCAGTCCAGTCTTGCGAGATATAACTCGGGTTCATCCGCTACTCTGAAATCGGACACTTTAAATAACAGAATAATACCAATAATGCTAATGTCTAAAGACAGCTTCAGTGAAATCGTCTTAATAACATAATAGTAACTATCTTTTAATACCATCTCCCACACTTTCAAGCACAATGCCGCTGTGAAATCATACAGTGATATGTTATTTTACCGAAACGTGTCAGGGTGAAGTAAGTAAAAAAAGATTTTCCTCTCACCATGGTTGGTTTCAGGTAGCGTCTCGGAGCTAATCAGTCTCGGGTTCGATGATACAATTAACATGAAATTGTCATTGTGCAAAATTCAATTATTGTTAAGAAGTGTGATAGTTTAAATATATCTTCGGGCACTTTGAGGTGTGGAAAGACTTGTCTGAGCTTGTATTCTCTTAAGGCCCTTCTGGTGGCCTTATAACCACGAGTAACTTTAACCAATGCAGATACGTGTGTGTGTGTGTGTGTGTGTGTGTGTGTTGTGGTAACCCGGTGCTCGGTTGGGCCGGGTTCCACGGACAAAACACGCTTGGCATTGGGGTTTTAGCCATAGCAGACATTTATTTAACAATCAACTTAAACAATCAAACCATGAAGGAGACGCGGTCTCTAGGGCCTCCGTGGGCCTCTAGGCTCTCTCACTGCCACGAGCACTTCCTTCCTGCCCCCGTACCGTGCTGTGCTGTCCTGGACCTCCTCTTAAGATGGCTCCTCGGCTTTCGGCCAGGTGTCCCCCAATCACCCTGATTGGGGAGGTGAAAGGGATGCTCTCCGTCGCCGGCTGGTGGGTGGGGGTGGTATACCCCGTCCTTCACGGTACCTCGGGCCCGTCCAGGCCGAGGTTTACGTGGCGGGAGTGTGTGTGTGTGTGTGTGTGTGTGTGTGTGTGTGTGTGTGTGTTTGTATGTTTATGTGTATGTGTATTGGTGTGTGTGCGTGTGTGTATGTTTATGTGTATTGGTGTGTGTGAGAGTGTGTGTGTATTTGTATATGTACGTGCATGTATGTGTGTGTGTGTGTGTGTGATTCACTGGTCTGAGCTTAGAAATGTGTTTTTGTGTGTGTGTGTGTGCGTGTGTGTCTACACATGTGATTCTGTGTGTGTGCGTGTGTATGCTTGCTTGTGAGTTTGATTTTCTGAAGTAAAACCATGACAGATGTTAGTGAGTGAAATGCGCTGTGAGAATATTTGTTTTGAGTTGACCGCCTCTGTAGGAGAAACTTTCGATTTTAGACCGGTCCCTGCTATTTTCTGACCTAAAAGGGCATCTCTTGCATGATAGGTTCAGGGAATCCACCCTCCCTGTCAATCACAGGCCCGTGAAATGTAAGACTTCTCCATGGTGGACAAATATAAGGAGGCCTAGAAGCCGAGAGGGATGGGACATTGTTTTGGTGGTTTAGTTCCAAAATATTGCTATCCCTCTTTTCTGCTAACCCTCTCTCTCTCTCCCCCTCTGTCTGTCTGTCTGTCTGTCTGTCTGTCTGTCTCTCTCTCTCTCTCACGACTCTTGAATCTTACCCGGAGCACGTTTAATCGGAAACAAACCGTCTCCCTATTTGCTTTCAAGAATTGAATTGTTTGCTGAGAGAGAGAAAGTGAGAGAGAGAGAAAGAGAGAGCAAGAGAGAGAAGACAAAACGAAACCAGAAATGCCAATTTGTCATTACCATATTTTGCGATAGGGATCAATATTGGATGCAGAAGTTCTGGCTTCCAAAGGGTACTCAACCCTTTCTCTGAGTTCAATCAGGAATTCATATTTATCATCTTGTGCTCATAACATTATGAGTCACAATATTGGTTCTTCTGATGAAGATCTGTGAAAATAAAATAACAAAGACAGGAGGTTCCTCAAATACATATCCAAGCACAAGTACAGATTTGGAATTAAACAAGCAAAGGATGAGATTAAATCTCAGAGCAACCGTTGACTCAAGCATGATATTGTGAGATCCTGTAAGAGCCTGGGTTTTTGCAGACATATCCCATGTTCTCTTTGCAGATTATGTATCGATTACAGCACTCAGTACACAACTGATTTACCATACCAGTGCCTTTCTGTTGATCCTAATCTCTCTCAAAGCGATGGACTGAATTAATCATACTTTATAACATATCTTTATGCCTTCATTAGTGGGATTCGGATTTCTGTTAAAATATATGTTGTTTTTCCCCCCCAGAAACACAGACCTGACAGACAGACAGGTAGTTAGATGACAGATAGTGAGACTGAATAACAGGACAGAATGAATAACATTCAATAAATGATTGATTTCATAAGCAGCAGGAAATTCAGATTTAAAAGCAAGAAAATAAACACAAACAAACATGCATTTCAGCTTGGTGCTAATGATTGGTTTCTCATGTGAACAAAGCCCTGATTGAGCAACAAGATTTAATTAACACCCCTGACAAACTGTCAGGAGGGCCTTCATTATTGAAGCTTATGGATTAGCTTCCATCTCACTGAAACAACTCCAACTGGCTGGCAAGCCACAAAGGATTGCTTCAAGTTATTTTCATTAAACAAATGATGCAAAACTCCAAAAGACGAATCAAGAAGGAACTTTAATGAACTTCACCGAGTCAAGGGTTTAGTTTTCAACGCCATCTACACTCTATTTAATCGGGATTAAAAAAAAAAGTCTGGGGAATCTGATGTAATTTCACACTGAAAGTTGCCCAAAGATTTATCCTCCCTGGTGTACTGGGTTTCCACTGGGGTCTATGTGTTGTCATAGTTTTCTCCTCCGCTGATGGATTGTCAGCGTGCCTCCATCGTCCACAGCCAGTAGGATGATGGCTTGAAGCTGGCGGAGCTCTTGATGTGCTTACTTTTCTCCAAACAGAAGCAAAAAATAAAAGAGAAATGACAATAAACTTATTCCCCGCTGTGTCCAAGGAAATTAAAGCGAAGAAAACATCTGACTTCCTTTAAATAATTGATAATTTACTTTGCGGCAATGTCCCTTATGGCACTCTAGCTGCCAGCCGTGTAGACACGCGCACACACACACACACACACACACACACACACACACACACACACACACACACACACACACACACACACACACACACACACACACACTTACACGCACACACTGCCTGAGCTGCCAGATGTTTGGACACATGGCCACACTGAGCTGTGCAGAATGATCCGCCGGAGCCAGGAACATATCTTGTCAGAGTAATGACGGTGATGGCATGATGTTTAACACTGTGTGTTTCCTACCAACTTTGTTTGGTAGAGCGCATCCATCCATGTCAAGTTTATGATCGAGATTGTTGAATTCGGGTTGAGTTGCTAGAAAACCCATCATTGGATTTCTGCACTACAAATGTACATGTACATTTACAATTTATTTATGAATGTACGTATGCATGTATTTATGTATGCATGTTTGTATATATGTATTCAGAAGATATTATGGTTCTTGAAACCAACATTCAGCACATTAATTAGATAAACTATGTCCTTGCAGTTTTAAATGACAGTAACAAGCACAGAGAATGAGTAGCCTTATTAGTGTTTTGCTGTATTCAAGGAGCATATGGGGACCTCAATATAGGATGTCATCACACGCTGTCGGTAACTTTCTACCTAAAAAGGTGTGTATCCTCTGAGTCATTGTTGTCAAAACCGACAAAGTTCTCTGGTACTCCGAGTTCTTGATGTGTACAGAGCAGTATCCCTGGGAGCTCTGGAACATTCCACTGGCATAAAAACATAAAACATTACATTACACTTGAGCCTCATTATGTGACAGTATACGCAAACACACCCCACACACACACACGCGGGCACGCATTCGCACAAACACATGCGCACACGCATGCATGCTCACACGTTCGCACAGAAACTCGCACACACATATAAATGTATACACAAGCAATTAAAAAAACAATTAAAACAATTCCCCAAGGGCGAACAAAGCACACAATTTAAACTTGATTCTATTAACAGGATAGGATTTGTAAAAATATGTAAATGTATGCAAAACAAAGAGAGAAAATTAGATGCATTGAGATGATCTGTAACTGAGGGGGGAAGAAAGCATGCCCACAGACCTGAAGACTGCATTGTTAAGGTAGTGGTGCTGTCTGGAGTGTCTTCCCTGCAGACCAGTTAGGAAATAGGAGATATGCGAACTGGACAAAGCCAAGTGTCCTTGCAGTGTAAAAGAAGTAAAAAGAAACAAATCCATTCCAAGTCCATGCCTAATCCTCCACCTCCAGATACACATATTTCTCACAGGCTCAACATTGATGTTGCTGTAATCGGGAGCCTCTGAGTAAATTTAAACAATAGTTTGTCAGCCATGATCTGACATTTGGTGTTCTGATGAAAATCGCAGGCTGTAGATGTCCTTGGAAAAACCTTTTCAATCCATCTTATTCAGTCTCCTCACAACACTTCTCCACAAACAACTTCTGTCTCTTTACTCATCAGGAACTCACTTGAACTGGCACAAGAAACTTGCAGCGCTGCTTTAAACGCAAACTTCGTTTATTGATTCTTTAGACTGGGTAAACATACATACAAGCTGTTATTGTACAGGAGAGGAAAGTAAAACAAGCTAATGCTAAATAAATACCAAAGGCTCAACGACCACAAAGCCATTTGGCATTTAGCGTGCCACACGTCATCAGTAGTTGCCGGGTTTTTAAAACCCAAATGAAAAATTGACATTGTGTAAATCTCCCATGAAGGATGGAAATGTTGACACGACATTGAACTTCAGCTTATTAAAAGTGCCAATCTTCCACTGACACTTCAGAACAGAGAACCAAAGCCTGGATGTCACCTAAGTTGCCCCATTGAGTCCCAACGCTATCTTATCCTCCGATGCGTCATGCTGGTCCAATAAACACGTCGGCGTTCGGACGCAATTCAAAGGCACAATTCTCAGCGGTGGTTTAGTTGCACTGCACCCAAAAGAGGCTTGTGTGGTTCACGGAAGAGGGAAGGCTATATGGAAAACATGCATCCAAGGGGTGGGGATGAGGAGATTTGTTGCCCACAGCCTTTGGTGAGAAAATATTTCATAGTACAGTGGTAGAGAACTGAATCACGAGAGAACTGCTGGAAAATAAACTAAACATTGGCCTGATACATTATTCAGAGATTATACAGAGAGAAGGTAAACAGCAAGGGATATTTAGGATGAAATTCCAAGCCACTAACAAAGTTATCATTATTTTAAGACTACAAAGGAGTACAAAGAAAGAGAGATCTTCGTTTCAAGAGAGACAATGCCCATTAACACTCAGACTCAGTATTTCCGAGTCAGAAACTACTTCAATACACCTGATTTAATATTTGATCCAGAACCCCAGCCAACTTTTGGCCCATTTGTTCCAGTCATAAACCGCGGGGCACTTGAGGACCCGAATGAAAGTGAAAAGAAAGTTTGTCTGCAACCCCCAGCCATAAACTTTATGCGGGTTGTCTCATCATCACTGTCCAGACTTTCAGTTAGATTTCCACAAAGGTGTTAGTTCAGACCAGTTTTAGACCTTCAGAGCTAACAACTGTCATTATAGTAAGTGTTTCCAGTTTATCAAAGCTATATTCACTATATCATCCTCTCTTGTGCCATGAAAGGGCATTAAGCTAGCAATGAATTCTGTTACCCCGGTAATTTGTGAGTGGCTCCATGCATCGACATAGCGTTTAAGCCCGGTGGCAGAATAAAGAGTTGTCACCTGAATTGTGTCTTATATCTTCGAATACCCCGTTGACATTTACTAGATACACCGTGCATTCCACTTTGCAATATTCTCCAATAACAGCATCCTGTTCGGTCGTAAAACAACCTAATGTATGCCGTATTTCCCTAAATCCGATACCTCGCATCACAGGCCTCTGAGCTGGAGGCTCAAGGCAGGTTTGTGGCGTTGGCTTCTCTCCTATAGTCATGTGCGTTGTATTCATGGTGGTGTTCGATATTTCAAAACCAGAACATCCTAAACTCAGAGAGTCAGCGGGGCCTGGACGACACATGCGATCCATATGTATGTTGAAGGCACACCCAGAGGTTTTACTGAGCAGGGCTGCATGTGACGAGGAACGCAGCCATCTTTAGGACGCATGTTGTTACCTGACCTTTGAAATAGCCAACGCATGTATTGGTTTTAATGCTGTGTTGGACGGAGGCAGTGGTGTGTCCAGGCTAGCTGGCTAGAGAATGTATACTCACATCAAACTTGTTTTATTTAAGCATTGATTTAGTAGGGGTGCGCCTCCCTGTAGACCGGCCCCCCGTGATGGGTCTTTGATCGGAGGTGAAGGACACACATGGTTGATGGTTCTAGAAAGATCACTTGAGGTAAGGTGCATATTATGGTTTCATTTTTGCCGGGAGGACTTAAAATGGCAGTGGGACTGTTATGAATATTTGCGGTTCAACATAAAAAAACGATAATGGACGAATTATTGGAATAGCACTATAAATATTTAACTGTTTTTTAAATAACACTGTTGTCATTCAGTTAATTGTATAAAAAACTTGTCCCACCATGCATCACTTAACTCGATTTAAAAAGCGTATTGAAACAAATGCCACAAATGTTTTTTATACAGAGTAACACCAGCCACACTGTTTACCTGCATGCTAAACGTACAAGTTCAACACACATACCCTGCCTGGAATGGTGGATTAGTGATACTATTGGAGTCAAATAAGGCTTTGGCTCGAACTCATACATCCATCCCTATAAATATTCATGCTACAGTTCTAAAACCCAATCAAAAAGTATAGTGTGCTATTGATGAAGCTGGGGCTTGTTCATTGTAATCAGGTTTAGGTTACAGAGATTTGTAATCCTTCCACAGCCCCGTCCCAACAAAGACTATTCCGACCGCCATATTTATTTGTTTTTCAAAACATGGTTTGGCAGACAACCTGTTTTCATCCCTCTAGATGAATAATTGTTTGATAATTTATGCCTGGGATCATTCTCTGAGCTTGTTGTCTCTGTAATGGCATCTGCCCAGCCATGCTTTGTTTTGTGTGTGCGTGTGTATGTGTACGTGTGTACGTGTGCATGTTTGTGTGTCTGTTGTTGGATGCAGAGTAAAGACGAGTCCCATGAAAAGCAGGCCGGAGACGTGACAACATCCCTCACCTGGATGCATCAGAGAGCTGCGTGAGGACACTATGTTCAAGGGCAGGTTGATGTAAGAAACCATACACCCTAAGGAGCAAAATAAAACATATACCCTTTTCCCACCTTTATATATATGTACATACACAATAAAATAGATAAATGAATGAATACACACACTCACACACACACACATACGCAACCCCCCCCCCCCCCCCACACACACACCGATACTCAGACACACACCCACACAAACACCCATACACACAACCACACCCAAGCCCATACACACAACCACACCCAAGCCCATACACACACCCACACAAACACCCATACACACAACCACACAAACACCCATACACACAACCACACCCAAGCCCATACACACACCCACACAAACACCCATACACACAACCACACAAACACCCATACACACAACCACACCCAAGCCCATACACACACCCACACAAACACCCATACACACAACCACACAAACACCCATACACACAACCACACCCAAGCCCATACACACAACCACACCCAAGCCCATATCAACACCAACACCCACACGCGCACAAACACGCACACAGTACATCAATTTAAAACACACAACGCGGTCCTGAGGAGACGCTGCCACGGCGATCCCCGGGCTGCGTCTGCACTAATGACGCCGGCCGCATGTAAAGATGCAGCGGGCGCGTCTTCCGCTGTGCGGCGGAGCAGCACTCAGGGGACGGCTTGTAGACCTTTATAAGAGCTAACGACCCGTGGCTTTTAGTGTCCCACAACCATCAGCATAATTAGGTTCAACGCTTGTGCTCAACCTTTAGTTTATGTGCCCTTGAAAGCAGAGATGGCGTGCGATATTGATGAATGGCTGTTGTGCACGCTGAGCGATTTGAAGGGCATGGCGTATGTTCTCCAGGTAATGGTGCCAGCAGCCATTCCTCAACTTCCAAACTGAGGAAGAAAAAAAAGCTGTGTCGGTTGGTTGGCCTATTTATATCGATTATTATTGTTTTGTTGTTTTTGTGTAGCCTATTAATTGTTGGGGCCGCCCTGGTTGTTATTTTCGCTGCCTATGATTACTGATTGGTGTATTTTACGGAGTAAGCCTTATGAATATCAACACTTTTAGGGTTATTTGTCAGAGTTGTTCACGCACAAGTGAATAATCTGAGGTAGTTTTTTTTTTACAACCCATGATTTATGGTGAGTATTAATGACGGGGGGGGGAGACGGAAAATGGATCATCCATTTTCATCTTCGGGTTTGATTCACTGTCAGCGTTTTAATACATCATGTTGATAATGCTGGGTTTGTTGTTTAAGTTAGTCACACTTAACGCACCCCCTCTATTATTCTGTTGTTAGCGATAATAATAAAGGATGGTATCACGGGTGACCGGTATTATCTCACAGCAGAAGATACAAAACGCTCAACACAATTAGCACCTCATAGTCAACTAATCTGGGACTTGTTAAACAGTCAGGGATGCTTTCATTTTCGATGCCTATTTGTTAACTCCCTGACCACTTGCAACAGGTGTATTTGAAGTTCCACAAACGAGTAAGATTTGTTCTGATTCTTAGATCACTGTTTTGGAAATCTTAGACATTTTCAAACGTTTCAAACGAGTTTTTGAGGCACGATAACATCCTCGACTCCCAATAAAGTCTGCGGAAGTGGTTCATATTTGGACACCAACTCTGTCCGAGAAAGCCGCGTTCGCAAACTTTGTTTACTAAATTATTCCGTTGCCATAAGCGAATCCCACAGGATTATTCCGTATATGAAAATAGATTAGATAAGATTTCATGTTTATCGACTTCATAGCTCGGTGTACTTCGTCTTTTAAATAGTATCAAATCAAAGTTTATTTACGTAGGCATGTCCTGTTGGCATTCAGTTGAAGGGTGCCTAGACGCCTCGTAGCTGAAGCAGCTAACAAGCTGCAGGCCCAGGCCTGAACAGTCACTGCCTGGGTGTCTCATTTATTTCTCACTAACAAGTCTTTCACAGTGACTGCCATGGGAACATCGAGGACCCTAATGTATATTTTAGTTTAATTGAGCTCTAATGTCATAATAATAGTACAACAATGAAAGTATACTCTAATATATGTAATACAGAGTGATAAAAACAAATGTTTGAATGTGATTCTGAAAAAGAAGACAAAAACATAGTCTTTATTGAGTTTCTCGCAGATGCTGATTGTAACAATTTGAATATTCTCCGTGTCTAGTTTACTAATGAAAACAAATGCTGGTTTCCACCACTCTGCTCATTTCCCCACATTCATCAATGTCAAATTATGTCTCTGCAATTATTCATGCTAACATCATTTCAGTGGCGAGCAGAGGTTTCAAAGCGGGATACAGACGCTAATAGATTTTCATGACATATGCGACCATGCGGAAAAAAAAAAAAGCAAGAACTCAGATCCCCTACCCCCGCCGCTCGCCCCAACCGCCCACCAATTTGAAATTAGAATATGGGTCGATATTGTTTCATTCACAGAAGTGGCAATTACTCCAGCCCAGCTCTACGAAAGGGATTCCATTCAACTCCATCATAACAACTTTCCTATCTCGCACAATTATACAGCCATTCAGCTGATCATTTTCTTCAAATCAATCCGTTCTCCCCATTCATGCTATATATATATTACCCACATTGTCGATCATCTCTCAGGGGTGCTATTGTGGGGACAAAAACGATGGGTATCCGAAGATGAGTAATTACATGTATGTATTGTAATCATCAGGGTGAAGGCAGGGTGTAATCAGAGGAGATATAGCAGTTAAATGTGTTCTCTTCCTCTGTGTTTCGGTGAGGAGATGCTTGTCAAGGGGGAACACAAGCTTGCTTGTCACGTTGCTCGGAGAGGCTTTGGAGCCATCACTTCAGGATTTATCAGGCAGAGAGAGAGAGAGAGAGAGAGAGAGAGAGAGAGAGAGAGAGAGAGAGAGAGAGAGAGAGAGAGAGAGAGAGAGAGAGAGAGAGAGAGAGAGAGAGAGAGAGAGAGAGAGAGAGAGAGAGAGAGAGAGAGAGAGAGACATTGACTGGTGTGTGTCCAGGGGATACTTTAGACAGTGTCATGGCAACACCTTCTGGGCTGTTGTTGTTTCGTCCTTCATGGGACTTGTTGCCTTTTGCTGTGTTTATTTTTAGGTCTGTTTGTTTTGTCGAGGTACATCTATATACAGTATACATATATATATATTTATTTATATTGAGAGAGAGAGAGAAGAGGGGTGCTGTATCTTCCATGTCATGTCTGGGTTGGGGGTGACACCGGGTGCTTTTTCCTCTCCAAACTCTGGACAGAGGAGAGACCTCTAAATGATCAGAAGTAGGGTATGAGTGATGGGTGTCTGCCGACCCCTCCGGTCACACTGAGCTGGGTTAAGCTCCAGCCGCAGCGGCCCTGGACAGGACTAAGCAGGTGTGTGGATAGGCGGATGGGTGGACAAGTAGTCGCCTCCGTTTTCTCATTCGTAGAGACAATGTGTGAGTGGCAGAGGGAGACGTTGGACCTTCGGCACCATTTGCTGTGCATTGTGGGAGTCAGATGTTTCGAATACTTGCTTTGTACAGATGTTATGATGTTATGGCTGCAGTGGTACTGTTGATATTCTCATGAATTTGTTCTGTTTTTAGGTTTATTTCAGTACACAAGAATCCTACGCTATGGTCTGACGTTGACCTTGCTTGAGTTCTTCCTAAATTCCCTTTCGTGTGCAGCGCCGTGTAGCTCGATCTCTTAGTTTTGACGAGTGGTATTTTATATCCATGATAACTGCCGATATGTTTGGTTTTCAACCCTGACATTAATCGTAACTACTCAGAAGCTCCTGCAGCGTTACTATCCCTCTTAACTCAAAAAACCTTCAAAATGAAAAAAAAAAAAAAAAAAAACAGTGGAGGATTTTCATGAAGATTCATTCATAGTGGAGTTGGATGGAAAATGTATTTCTAGTCCTGACGCTACTTTTAGTGCTAGGAACATATGGCCTCTTTACTATCACGCCCGGGCTCCAACACCTCAACAACTGTTATGGTTGCTTGTGCTCTGGTAATGATTGATGCTGTCGGAGCAGGTGGCTCACTTCCAACCAGAGAAGAGCCTGCCCTGGTTTCTATACCATGTCATTGCCACGGCTATGGCAGGCTGTTTGCAAAAACAACAACAAAAAGCATGTACTTTTACTCTTCGTACTATAATTGACAATATAGCTATGTATGTCACGATTTAATATGTTTACATTAAATATCGAAATAAACAATTATTGACAGATAATAAGATGATGAGGAGGATGTGGATAACAACAGCTTTGTTGGACACTGACTTACCGTTACTATAGGCAGACGCACAGCCAAGCCTCCATAGCAGATGGGTTTGATCATTTTCTTTATGGTCTTCACCTTTACAGCTAATTTCCTGCATCCTGAAGTTATGAGTGGACCAGGAGCTGCAAAACGTGTAGAATTCAATCAATCCTCGGAGAGAAAATAACCTTGATTTCATCCTAATAAATTTAAATATCCCTTTGCTCATGAGTTCATGCAAAGGTCACACAAATAGAGCATATCGCTCACTGTCTTTCAGAAGTTCAAAACCAAAATGTAACCGTTGTTATAAGGGAAGATATCATTGTTATCAGTGAAGCAAGCCATAACTAGACACCAATGTAAATGTAATAAGTGAAGCTAGTCAAAACTAGACACAGATATCATTATTTCAAGTGAAGTTAGCCAAAACTAGATACATGTAAATAATTTTATCAGTGAAGTTAGCCGAAACACTCTCAGATCTCCGACTTACATGATTGGTTGAAACGACTATGAAGCAATAGAAAATCTCACACTCTGTTCTCCCGGATTTGAGCTAGCCAATCAGACTTATATTTTATTCGAAATTCTGATTTGGAAGAAGAGCTAAAACCAGACACATCTTAAAAGACAAGATTGTTATTAAAAGAAGTAAGCCAAGATTAACAGGCTAGCCAGCAGTCCAGCGTCTGGCATGGAAGATCTTCATCCCGGCTGCATGGCTGACGTTAATGGTAGTCTACCCTCTTACCTACACCACCACCCCACCATGTGTTATAAATGTCCCTGGAATATATGAACATCTCTCATATCTGCACTTTAATTTCAAGGTTA
Organism: Gadus macrocephalus; assembly: GCF_031168955.1. Lineage (NCBI taxonomy): Eukaryota > Metazoa > Chordata > Actinopteri > Gadiformes > Gadidae > Gadus > Gadus macrocephalus. Next base: position 7,151,699 of record NC_082394.1, read on the forward strand.
TCGTTGCCCTCCTGAACCCCCCTCCCACCCCCCCACCCCCACCTCCCTCCCAGTCTTCTCCCTCCAGGGGGACGGTATCACCGTGGCAACAGCCCAGTAATTAGAATAACTTTCTTTGCCGCACACCAGTTCAACGCCCAACTTTTAACAGTTGCTCCGACAACAATTGGGGATCTGTTAGCTCTTTGAGCTTTAAAGGAGTCAATTAGAACTGCTTTAATCTTAACTGGATGCTGAAAATATGTTTGGTTTAAAGCCCAGGGCTCATACAGCTAACTGCTCATTCACGCACAAATAATTATGGAAAACTAGCATTGACATCTGAAGCTGGTCTTAGTTATGTGTCTGCACATCAAAAACTAGCCCATAAACAAGCCTCAGTATGCTGGCTAACATCCAATTATTTAGTCGTTTTTATAATGGCAATTTTTATTTAGCCAAACACACGCGCGCAAGCAGATGTACACACATACGACCACAGATACATACGAACACATGCACGCACACACACACACACACCAACACATGCACGCGGACACACATGCACACAAACATGCATGCTCTAACACACAAACAAATGCTGGTCCAAAATACATGGAGATCGTGACTCCTGAACTGGTTGTAGATTAATAAGCAAGACACTGCCACTCACTTACCCAAATGAACACCCATCTTTTGCCTATATTGACGGATGGCATAAGCTGTTTGGTAATGCCAATATAACATCAGGATTCTGAACAACATCACAAATATCCCAGCATTTTGTTGAATAGAATACAGTTTTTGAGATTCTAAAATCTCTGTAAAAGTCGTGCCATGTCTTTGTATTGCTGCTTGGCTATGTTTTTATTTTGTGAGGCATGAAATTCAGTGTTTGTGTAATTTGACCTGAGAACGGCTGGTCGGTATGAAATAAAATCAGACCTATAGTCCCTGTGCAGACCATAATATTTAACAACTTTGTGCTGTGGACGTTATTCAAGGGAAATCCAGGCCTGCTAGGACAGAGGTGCAGAGCCACCTGATCAGATTGATGGGCCAGGTCCTCTTTGCATGTTTCATTACCCTGTTGTTTCCCGACTGGCAGTAAGACTGCGTCTCCATGTCATTTCCCCCCGGTATGGACAAAGTTTTGCAAGTATAATTATTTGCCCTTGCATTGAGTTACAACCTACTGTTACAGCCATAAAATGTATTTGCATCTGAATCGTTGAATATTTTGCCGCCAAAAGATCGTTAATCACAAGCCGTGTTTCTTGCGGGAGGTTTGCGGCGGAACACGGTGTGACGACATACAACCGGGTGGTGTATTAATCATCCGCTTGTTTTTTTTTATTAATTACAACAAGACTTCCATTACATGTGGGAACACATGATGAACCAACGCAGAGATGTTACTCCACACATGTCTGGAGCACACGGTGGCTGACCCTGTAGCAGGCTTTCAGGGGACAGGCCCCTAAAGGGTTTGAGTGGGCTGGTTGTACATTTCCTTTTTTCCTTCCAATTTGTTTCCTTTTCAGATGCACAGAACTAGATCCCTTTGTAGAAACCATCCAAGGAAGGCGGGAGTCCGTATTAATGTATTTTTCTCAAAGATGAAAGCGATTGTTGGATTTGTGGAGGAAAGATGTATATGTGTTTCACCGTGACTGTGCTCGTGTTGTGCTGTGCAGGGACACCACATGGGGTCGGGTGTATTCTAAGGCCACGCTCACACTGCAAGCAAAGGGGGCCCAAAACCGAGGCAATATTAAGTCGGAATCTGATCTTTCAATTCCGATTTGGTTGACTTTCATGTGTGGTCCTACATCAGATGCAGGTCTGATGTGGAGCAATGTAGCCTCAGTCCGATCAGTCGTATCGTAATTCATGGAAGACAGCTGGAATAGTCCCTCCATTAAGTTAGTCAGTAGAGAGCCAGTTCAAATAGTTAAGAGCAGAAGATTTGGATGGCCATTAATAATAAAAAATATTCCATTCCTGGAGTTCAGGTCAACCACAATAGCGCCTGTGTGGATTTTTCTTGTAAAGCACTAGTCCTGCTGAGCAGAATCTCCAGGGCACCTCTTTTGTTCTCTCATGCTATGGAAGCTTTGTGGCTTCTGAATCTTTCGGGTTACCTTGAAGCTCTGGCGTAACAGCTTCGGACCGACCAGTGGCATTGAAAGCCTCAGTACGCCGTGTAGCAATTATACGTGATATTATAGTTTGGCTTTATGTGTTTATAAAAATAACAAATTAGTTTGGACAAATGTAAGCGCTTTAGAATTGAAAGAGGAATAAAAACAGTTTCATCAGTTGATGAAAAGGAGAACATCCACCAGTGTGTAAATGTCCACACTCCCTTTCAACACTAATGCACATCAACGGATAAATCAAATGGTAAACGCTGACTTCAGTGGCTTCCATCTTTACCTCTGGGCGTGCGGCGCGAGACGTTGTTGTGCTTTTGCTCGGGCAGGTAGGTTCGGACTGGACTGGATTCGGAAATTGGCCACATTTTAAAAAGAACGTGAACCGTAAAACCAAAAAAATCTGATCTGTGCAATAAATCTGAATTGAGCACTAAGGCATGCACTGTGAACAAAGCCTAATGGGCATAATTTACAAAGGCAGAATGCCAAGTTGCGTTATGGGGCCAGGGGGGTTCTTTGTTTGATTATTCATGTTACCTGGGACTAGTGAGTGGTTGCAGATATGCATCCATATCTTCACCTTAATTAAAGAGATGTACAGTTTACATTCCGTGTGGTTATTACTCGTCTGCACTAGGATTTAAATTGACTACTACATTTAAACTGGGCTTTTATTCACGGTGAAACAAGCAGATATTGGGGAAACCAAATGTGTTTGCTTGTCTGAAGCCGGGTGAAGTTTTCTGTAATAACTCAATCATTTCTGATTACTTCCTGTCCAGCTCATCATGTGTTTTCAGTATTTTCATCCTCCAGGCCTTCAAACTTTCACGTATTTTTTATTATTTATATCTTTATTCTGTTCTATTTTAGGTGTTTGTCTACATCAAATATAGCAACACATGTTGTCCTCTCATTGCATTTTATATGTATCAATTTTTTTTGGTGAAAGCCTCACATGCTGGTTGAACACCTGCCTTGTTATGTCTGCTAACTGTCAACTAATTACCAGATAACTACATGGAGATATGCACTCAATTAGTCTTCACACAAAGCTCCATGTTTGACAATTTAAAATAGGACTTTAAAGACACATATCGAACAAGGACAGGTTTTGAAGTATTATTAGAACCATTCGACTCACATGTTGAATCCTTTCGCTAATCAGGTCATGGATTGCCTCAAGGGTTTCACAGGAAACTATTTGTGATCAATCCAAAAAAAAGAAATGACTGCACAGATGCTTTCGAAGGACTCTGTGAAGAAAGAAGCTGTTTTGCTTTAATTCAATTCACAACTAGCCTGATACTTTGGTAAATTGTGAGTTTTATTTTTGCTTTCATGGCCAGTAAACCATGCAATTGCCGACATGAATTCTGGGACACTTCTGTGTGGCAATAATTGGGGTAATGACTTTGTGGGCTCTAATTGTTTCTTCCTCATTTCACTTGATCTAATATACGACCACAGCAGCGATGATACTAATCCTGCTTGTCAAATGCGGCTGATAAGGCAAAAAAATATGAAACCCTGCACATGTTATTCTAAATGCTAATTTGTGCCTTTCCTCTGATATGAATCAACGATAACACAGAAACAATTTAGCCTCTAGCCGAAGAAAAGACAGACAGATGACAGACCTGCTAGGTTATTTTTCTCTCTTTAGTTTGCTGACTGATTTGTTTTGAATGTAGCTCTTCACTAAATCCTGTATGCTGACTGGTGCAATGTCAATGCAAGAAGCTTAATTCTGAGGGAAAACAACCTGTTTCATCACACACAGTGATGAGTCTTAAATGACGTGGATATCATTTAATCATTGTTTACAATGCAAATGCTTATCTCAGTGAGTTAAACCAGGAACAAATCAGGAATCTCAACTTCAACATGATTTACATCATTTTGGATAGCTAGAAAACCAATGTTTCGAGCCAGAAGAACAGCCATATAGTTCAGCGTTTATTCCTTATAGACTCCAACCAAGTGGGTTATGGATCGATCTGGTGAACACGGACCTACGTAATTAGAGATGAATATTTTAAGATTTTGTTTTTCTTCCTGACAATAAAGCGGGGATGATGTAGGAGTGATCTCTGCTGTATTGGCCTCGAGATTTAAACCCACATGGAAAAAGAACGTAGTGTTTGTCTTGCATAGAACATTTCTCTACATCATTTTGGCACAACAATACATGAAATATGGATTCCAGCGGCGGACATTGTGCGTTGGATTTAACATTTCCGGATAAATCCTTAATAATCTTTCTAATTTCTGCTCCATTCTGCCTGTTAAACAGTGTTCTCTATTTCAGAGTTGTTGTGTTTTCTTCTTGGTATGGTAATAATGTATTATATTCTCTCTGCATTTCATTATGCAAACAGAGAGTGGTTCCAGGCTCATTAGTGTGCTGGGATGAATCTTTCAGAACATGTTGTGGTATTAATGTTACTTCCAGTTGCTTTATCTCAAATCAGAGCTGAAGGACTGGCATGATGATAAGGAACGTATTCCATTAACTTCCAAAAATATCTGTCCCTCTAGAAAATTAAACACGATTATTAAAAATGAATCAGTCTGTGCTAGAAGCATCTGAAAGCTATGGTCCCAGGGTCTGATCGTTCCAAGTGTGTTGGGTAAAGTAAACATGTTTTTGGGTGACAATACAGACTTTTAATGTAATTAAGTTGCTTTTTCTAAATGTGGGAATCAGATTTTTAAACTCTGTTGGCCTAAAAATACATGATTCATAAAAAAAAATATCTGCATCAGATAAATGCATCTATGTTTTAGGGGTCATGTAAGACTTCTTAAGGTAGAGGTTGTTCACCATCTACCAGGAATTTAGATTACAGACCTGCCAGAGTCCTCAATTTAGATATGAAGTTAAAATAACTGCCTGCAGTTTGTGATGAAATTCAAAATAGATACAATGATAAACATGACGTCTAAATGTGTTCGGTTGACACATTCAGCATCACAACAGAGCATGATTCAAATGAAAGTAGCAACATTTCACCACTACCAGGATTATTATCGGGGAAATGTGCGGGGAAAGAACTCTTCCAAATGTGACTCATTAAAAAAAAGTTAAAACGTATTACAGATGCAATAATAGAGCCATCTTCACAGTGTCTAGCTTGGCTGAAAATGGCTCGTTAACATGGATCTCAATTTTAAGATGCAAATGAGATAATATTGGTCTTAATACGTGACTTATGAATGACAGAGGTGCCGTGTCTATTACACGTTCTCTCAAGTGATGAATCCCTGTACGTAGATCCCTCACATTATTACCCAATGTCAAGAGGTGGTGACACGAGAGGTATACAGGAATAGATTAGAGTTTTTTATTTGAATTAGTAACGGGTTTAAATTTGACATTGTTCCACTAAATATGTAAAAAAATGTTAATTACAGATTCCATTTGAAATTGGCAAGAAGAAGCTGTCCTGTGAGTCATCCGTTCATTTTATTTCACTGACACAGAAGAGCTACACGTTCAATAAGCAGAAGCAGGCCATTTTTAATGTTACATTTGAAGAGCTCTGTGCCACGAACTGGGCTGTTGAGCAATGAAATAGCTCTTAAAGTTTATAATTACTTCCAATAAATGAAAGGTTTCTGACTAAATTGAGCCTATAATGAAAGGTAAAGTGGTGTCTTTATTTGAGCAAGTAAATGAAAAAATGTGCAGGCGCATGAGCCTTTAAAGCAATCATATTCTTTTTGGTTTGTTGGAATAGCAACGTGATTATCTTTCATTCCATTGTCGCTTCTTTAGATAAAGATGCTCTTTAAAATATGTTTTTTTTCAGGTTGCACTATCGATGCCACTCTGTATTCAATACATTGTTATTACAAGCAGAAGAGCCCAGCCGGGATATAGTGGGGTGTTCTTATTGTCTCTTAAATAGTGCTTAGTCACTCGTTAAATACTTAATAACACAAAAAATAGAGGCAAAAAATGAAATCTGAACTTACACACCCCCATAGGGTTAAACTAGAGACAGCGATGTTGGTAAAGCTTGCCCGCTTGGAAAGGCTCAGCATCTGAATTCTCAGGGGGCGATAAGAAAAGTCTTTGTAATGTCGGTGTAGGGAACTTCTTTTGCTGGTAATGATGTACAGTAGTCAGGTTGTGTGTGTGTGTTTATGTGTGAGTTTGTGTAGGTGTATGTGTGTATGTGTGTTTGTGTGTGTGTGTGTGTGAGTGTGTGTATGTGGGAGTGTGCGTGTGTTTGTGTTTGTGGAGGAAGTGTGTTTACTCTATCTCCAGGTCCGACCGACTGCATGATTCCCTCACGCTGGCTTTTAAAAGAGAGGCTGTCATTAGCTGAAGTGGCTTTGGCTGTGCAAGGGCAGGAGAAGCAGCTCATCCAATAGGTCAGGATTACAGCTCTCACTCTCTCGCACTCTCTCTCTCGCTCACTCTCTCGCTCCCTCTCTCGCTCCCTCTCTCACTCCCTCGCTCTCTCTCTCGCTCTCTCTCTCTCTCTCTCTCGCTCCCTCTCTCGCTCTCTCTCTCTCTCTCGCTCCCTCTCTCTCTCTCTCTCGCTCCCTCTCTCACTCCCTCGCTCTCTCTCTCTCTCTCTCTCTCGCTCCCTCTCGCTCGCTCGCTCGCTCTCTCTCTCTCTCTCTCTCTCTCTCTCTCTCTCTCTCTCTCTCTCGCTCTCTTGCTCTCTCTCCCGCTGACTCTCTCGCTCACACTCTCGCCCCCCGGTGGATGCGGTCCCTGAGATTCATTGGCTTGTATCTACTGTGTTTGGGCCTATGGTCAGGCAGAGAGACAAAGAACTGGGCTCCTTCATAAAGGGATCATTCTTAAAGGTCTCCTGTTTACCTCATGTTTTTTCCTTTTTTTTTAAAAGAAGAGCGTGAATGGATAATTGAAAAGGGAAATCGTTGCGGATGCAGCAATGGTGGTGAATATTTTCTTGGATATTTTTTATTTTTATAAACGTCGGCTTGTTTGATTGCTGTTATTTGATTCGTAATAGTATCCATTTTACCCGATACTCATATAAACATAGCAAGATTGTGCTTTTGGTCTGTGTCAGTCCATTCTGAATCCTGGATGAGGGGAATCAGTTTCCTATTTGTTGTGAAGAAACACAAGCATCCCCTTGGAGAGGCCACAGACCATTCAACCTCTGATGTACATAAAACAAGAACATCTGTGAAACAGCCACTGAGCAGTCCTCCATTATCAGATGAGACACCAGCCCTGGAGTAGCTGCACATGGCCAGGCATTCGAGTTCAGCAAAAACCGGGGACATTTCAGCATGAAAGAGGTTACACAGGAAACTCCAAAGACACAGTGAGCTGTCATTATACAACCATTAAACTCACACTTGGCACCACTGAGTGGAGAGTTTCCACTCAAACATAATGGCTCCATTGGTTTCCTGAGGAGAGTGCTTTTGAACTAGCAGCCAATGAAAGCGCTGCCTCAGCATTCCGGAGGCCATCTTATCCAAAACGTTCCACCAGACCCTTAAGGAACTTTACAATCAGGGAACAATAATAAACCATTAATTAACATTAGCTAATGCACTTATAAGCATTAACTAACCCATTTACAGTTGACAAATGGTCTAGGAATCATTTACTAATGGTGTTCTGGTACATTATCTAATAAGGTTAACCCTCACCCAAATATAATGAGAAAAGTGAAAAGATTCTGGAGGCATTAGCATGATTGAATAAACAAACTGTTCTCAATATTAAACTAAATATGTGTCCCTGGAAAAGGATACTTGAATGTAATAATTTTGAGGGTCACGTTGGCCACAAAATGATTACATTATGAAAGAGTATTACGACCGGGGGCGCTAAATATTTATAGAAAACTCCTGCTTCATCCAGCCATCTGATGCTCTATTGGCTCCTGTCCCCTGGCCCTATATGGTCCCCGTCCCCCATCTCCAGGGCCCCCAACACCTCGGCTGCGTTCATTAACATCACGCCCGCAGAGGGGGAAAACCTGTAATCCATCCGCTGCTATTCAAACCCGTTCACCTGCTTATGATGAATGCTTCAATGCAACGCTGTTTTGAAAAGCAACCGCGCATCTGCTACGGTTGTCCTGGGCCTTGTTCCCACTGTGGGACCTCCTCCCATTGAGGGACCATAGAGGGAGATAAATAATAAAAAAAGCACATAACAGAGGCCTCACCTGTCTGCGGGCCCCCCGTGCCAACGCATGTGGCGCCTGCCGTCCATTCACGGAGCTAGCCGCACAGATGGCGAGGCTTCCTGTGCTGATTGATCGGGGACAGTGATCGGGGCTGACCGGTTCTTTTCAGTCCCGAGCGCACAATGCCGTTTTACTTGTATTTTCGAAGATTAAATCCTGTTTCATCGGCGCGGATGCGTGCCATACATCGCGAGAGAGCGGCAAAGGAAATCTTTGTTAAGACACAGTGCGATAGGGCATCACGATGGACACGCGGTGGAGATGCATGCTAGCAGGCCCGCCGCTCCCTATACGCAGAGTATGCAGAGTGTGTAGGGCACCAAGTACCTGAGGGGGCACCAAAAATTAAGGTTTGTAAAAAAAAAAAAATAATAATAATACATTATTGAATAAAAAAAATATGTCCATTTGTTATGAAGAGGCCAACCGTTGTTTGTTCTTAATTGTATAACCTATCACTCAATTTCGGCAAATTAGTTGTTTTTACCTAATTTATAAAAAGGGGCTCCCCCCCCCCCCCCCCCCCCTGCTCGTGTAGGGGAGCGAAACGGCCAGCAGCGGCCCTGCATGCTAGATACATAAGACATAGACAGACACACAGGCAGGCAGGACGACAGACGGACGGACAGACAGGCAGACAGAGAGACAGTCAGACACACTGGCAGTTTGTAGCTAAGCTAGGTTTCCACAATGAAAAAAGGAAATAAACGTCCGAGCTGCGACCGCGTGATTCTCTGCCTACGGTGCGGACGGGAAGGCACCTTGTTGAGACACAGTGCTGTTGTGCAGCACGGCCATTAGGTGAACAGCGTGGGTGTAAGGAGGACCACGGCTGTTGCCAATAATCATGTGCTCTTGGCTTTGCCCTGCTCAACTTGTAATTACACTCTTTCAGGAGGACAGGGCAAACGTGGATACAAACACTCAAAGTGGAAAATAAATAAAGAGGCACCTAATAAAAAGTCTCCGTCCTTCTGGGTGCCAGTAAGAGGCTGAGAGTAGCTCTCTGAACACACCTGCTTCCACGATGCCGATGCCATTTCTCTTCAGGGCGTCGACAATTGCGCGCAGACTGCACTGTTGGATTTCTCTTTATTTTGTCTTCCTGGAATATGCTTTGCTGATTTTCCTGGAGACGGCTTTGTGTTGTTGTTTTTGTTCTTGATGACGTTGTTGTTGGGGTTGTTGTGGTTGGGTTTGTGGTCTTAGTGGTTGTAGCTGTAGTGTTAGTTGTTGAGGTTGTTGTTGCAAGATCATATCCTATGATTTATTGTTGCCAATGAGGATGGTAAGTCCCATGTGTTCCCTTGTCAACAAAATCTGACAAGTAATAAATTACTTTCTTCACAGGCACACATCAAAGCACTCCCAGTTTTCAAACAGCTTAAAGCATAAAAACGAACAGGATTCCTCCAGTGAGATTCATGACCATATGTCAGGGCGACTTCAGATGGTGGGGTAATTCGTATCTGTTTGGATTGAATCCGCATGGATCTTCGTTTGGAGAGCGCCATCAGAAACGGGAAACACGGAAACGCTGACGTATGGAACTCAAAGACGGACAGCCCACATATTACACGTGTCTGCTTGATTTGTGAATCTGCTCGTTACTTACTGGCCAGCCAAGTTCATGGTAAGAGCACCATCACTACCGACTCGAATATCAGATCCTTCTCCAGTAACTCCCTCTCTCTCTCTCTCTCTCTCTCTCTCTCTCTCTCTCTCTCTCTCTCTCTCTCTCTCTCTCTCCCCTCTCTCCCTAACTGTCTCTGTCTCTTTCTCTCTTGCTCTCTCATTCTCTCACACTCAATTTCACTCTCCATCTCTCTGTCTATTTATCCCACTCTCTCCCCATCCCTTTCTCTTTCTCTCTCTCTCTTGCTCTCTCTTTATCTGTCTATATTCATTTGTCTCTCTATCTCTCTTTCCATCATTATTTTTCTCTCTATATCCAGATTAATTTGTTTCTCTCTCTTTTTCTCTCTTTCCATCCTTCTTTATCTCTCCCTCTCTCTCTCTTTCTCTCTATATGTCTATTAATTTCTCTCTCCCTCTCTCTCTTTCTCCCTCTCCCCCTCTCTCTCTCTCTCTCTCTCTCTCTCTCTCTCTCTCTCTCTCTCTCTCTCTCTCTCTCTCTCTCTCTCTCTGCCTCCACTCGTAACTCCTCCTCCATCGGCAGGCTGCTCTGTTTACCTGGGAGCCCGTTTTGTTTGTTCACAGATGACTCCTTTCTATTCACCGTGAAGTGCCGACTGTCATCTGAACAGTTTATCAACTTCCTGTTCCTGTTTGTCGTGCTGCTTCCATAACCCAGGTGATGTCAGCTTGATGCTCATCAAGTTCCTGCCGTTGCGAGAAGATAACGAGTGAAATTAAATTAGTGTGTTTATGGTTCATGCTTGCTGTTTGCACTTCAAAATGAATAATTTAAATTGGGAACACAAAAATATGTTAGCTTAGGTGGCTTAGGTTAAAGGCTTTAAGTTCCTTTGTTAAATTTGAGTAACATAAATTACAATTAAAAAAACAATAATAATAAAACGGGAAATGCATGCTTTTATTGTGCGGTATGGGTGGAGGGCAAATTAACCTCTCTGTTACCATCGGCCCTGATATAATCTATTAGGATTTTATAAATATTTGAGATAAGCCGTGGTAACGGACACACTATACGGTGTTCAGGGTCGGCAGTTACCAGAAATAAAATAAAAATATATGAGGTGAATCATATTGGACCCATCAAAGGACACCAGGCCCTTAGTTTCATACTGTGCTATATTGGAAAATAAATTGGTATGTACTTTTCACGTGTCACATACGCTATTTTTATAGTCCCACTTTACATATTGTAGTCTACTGTGTCTACCCGGATCAGCCAGTTGATGAGAATGGCAGATATTCAGGAAAGGAGAAACAAACACTGGTACAAGTGTTATCCTCCCTGGTGGATAACAACAATGGATTCTGACTGTGTACCGTCCGCGATCTCCTTTCTCGTTCGGATGTTGGCTCACGTAAATCTCAGTAAACAAAAGTGAGATAGAGAGAGACAGGGAGACATAGAGACAGTCAGACCAACTGGCAGACTGACTCAGATAGTTACGCAGGTGGGCAGCAGGTTAGGTGGGTAGTTAGGTAGCCCGGTGGGTGGGTTAGGTGGCAGTTATTACGTAAGCTAGGTTTCCACAATAATGACTACCACAAAAAAGAAATGCATATATTTGGTACAGTTTGTTTCTGCATTTAAAGTCGAATTGAAGCTCGATCTCAAAGGGCAGCCTCACTTTCAATCAGCACAGAGCCGTATGCCAATTTTCTTTCAACTAAAGTTTACATAGCGAGTTAAAGTCGGTGGAGGCGCAGAATAAGAGGTTCATTTCTATAATTGTTCATGCTGCCAATAATAGGCGAAGTCCTTCTCAGAGTACCAGGTGTGTGGCTGAGATGTGCTGAGCTGGAAACAGCTTGTGTTTGACCTTCCTTCCTGCAGCAGATGGAGATACTCGGAAGGAGAGTGTTTGGTATACAAGCTCTCCCTCAGAGTGTTTGCTTATATACAAGCACAATTAAGCCACACAGGAAAAGGCAGGAGAACAGAGAATTAGTGGTACCCATAATCCTCACTGTTTTTTTTCCAACTCCATTTATCTTTATATGTCAGAATTCCTCTGGCGAGTTGGACGATGAATGGGCTCAGATAGTAGGATTAGCCAGGGAGATGACAGAAGTGCAGCTGGGATGGTTTTATGTCGTGATTTTAAGTTTGGGGAATGGTGCAGTAAAATGAATGGCACTTGAACGGACAATTAGTGTAAATGCGTACTTAAGACTCCTTTTCTCTGCCTCGCACCGATTTGCCTGAGAATCGTAAAATGTATTCGTAATAGAAACAACACATATAGGGTTTCTTCATGGATATTCTCCAGTAATATTATTCAGAATTCATTAATATATGCTTATTTATGATAATCTTTCATATTCACCAGCAGCTGTACCTGTAGCAGACATGTGGCTGCGGTGAAATTTCCCCTATTGTTTTCTGTCATTAAACCGACCATATGTTCTCATGCTTAACGTTTGTAAGGAAAGAAAAAAAAATCATATTGATTATCAACTAGTAGAGGGGAACACAACGACCTTGGTCGATGATGGCCTCAGTTTCTCTCCCTGGCTCTCGGTCTCTTTCTCTCTCCCTCACACCTCTGCTTAAAGCCTTTGCACTGCTTTGTAGGCCTGCACTAAAGGGATCCATTAGGGCAGGTCACGCTCCTCGCCACAGTCTAATCACTGAGAAAACAAGCTGGCACGGCGCATCTCAATTAAAGAGACAAACAGGGCACCCAAATGAGCAGCAGAGGCAACGCGGCTAATCAGAGAGAGAGAGAGAGAGAAAGGGGGGGGGGGAGAGGGAGAGGGGGAGGGAGAGAGGGAGAGGGGGAGAGAGAGAGAGAGAGGGGCGGGGGGAGGGGGAGAGAGAGAGAGAGAGAGGGGGGGGGAGGGGGGAGAGAGAGGGAGAGGGGCGGGGGGAGGGGGAGAGAGAGAGAGAGAGAGAGAGAGAGGTGGTGGAGGGGGAGAGAGAGGGAGAGGGGGAGAGAGAGAGAGAGAGAGAGAGAGGGAGAAAGAGAGAGAGAGAGAGAGCGAGAGAGAGAGCGAGAGAGAGAGAGAGAGAGAGTTAAGATGTTCTGCTGAAGCCAAATGGCATCCGTTCACATCTGATCACTTTGCATGAATTCACTCAATGAGATAGGTTTCCAGAATCCACTCCTTCACTACAACCTTAATCGTAATTGTGTCTGCAGCAGTAATGATGTTGACCTTCGCTTTACTCACGGCCCTCTTAGAGTGATGCGTTGACTTCCTTTCAACCCGGGGGCGGTTGCGGCGGTGTGTGTGTGTGTGCGAGTGTGCGCGGTGTGTGTGTTTAGTGCAGTATTAATGTGTCACGTGCCGTCCCAAACTGTAAGTGTATGAATCTGGCTCCCTATATAGTTCACTCCATAACACTCATAATGCACAAGTCAAATAAGTGAACAACTGAATATGGTAACAGATAATTTTAGGTTGGAATAACGCTCATCTTACCAGCGTTTTACCTGCTATTATTTGCATTTTACCTCCATTTTACCTAAATTCATGCCTCCATTTCTTATGGTAAGAGGCGAGGAATATGCATGTACATCACAGCTCATATCTTTGCATTTACCTGTATCTCTTCGCCTCTTACTTCCACAATAGATGATGACCTGGCACACATGGGCTCTTGGGCTCTGTGTAATTAAGCTGTCAGAGGGTAATATCCAACGCAACGCTGCTTGTTTATGAGACCAATACACATGTTCCTATGGATCTCCTGCACGTAATTAGCGTCCGACTTCCCCTTAAAAATATTCCCTCAATCGTGTGCTATAAAGTGTTCATTGTATAGGGAGTAGGGAGTGAGGGAACAAGTGAGCCTAATTGAACACAGCCTGCGGTCCATTTGAGTCGCTTTGCACGCCGGTACTGATGGGTAAGTTGATGAAGAAGATGGATGTTGCAAATACACTCTGGGACTCAGTGAGGGTGGAAGAAAAGGGGCACTTTTTCTTCCTTTGCTGCTCATTTATTATCGTTGAATTGTCGCATGATTTTTCTCATATTTCACAGAGCATATAAAATGAACTTAATTTTTGGAATGCATAATGAGTTAGTTTATAATATAATATATATTATTTAGTAAAACTATTCTTCCAGTTCATGCAAAATGAAGTAATGGACAGTAAGAAGGAAAG